>NC_052148.1:269614648-269880470 GCF_902713615.1 Scyliorhinus canicula | reverse complement strand
TCCAACCTCTCTTCATAACTTAAATGTTCCATCCCAGGCAACATCCTGGTGAATCGCCTCTGCACCCCCTCCAGTGCAATCACCTCCTTCCTATAATGTGGCGACCAGAATTGCACACAGTACTCCAGCTGTGGCCTCACCAAAGTTCTATACAACTCCATCATGACCTTTCTGCTCTTGTAATCTATGCCTTGATTGATAAAGGCAAGTGTCCCACATGTCTTTTGAACCATCCTATTAACCTGTCCTTCTGCCTTCAGAGATCTATGGACAAACATGCCAAGGTCCCTCTGTTCCTCAGAACTTCCTAGTGTCATGCCGATCATTGAATACTTCCTTGTTAAAATTCTCCTTCTAAAGTGTATCTCCTCACAATTTTCAGGGTTAAATGCCATCTGCCACTTATCTGCCCATTTAGCCATCCTGTCTATATCTTCCTGTTATCCAAGACACTCAATCTCACTGTTAATCACGCTGCCAATCTTTGTGTCATAAGACCATAAGATATAGGAGCAGAATTATGCAATTCGGTCCATCGAGTCTGCTCCGCCATTCAACCATGGCTGATATTTTTCTCATCCCCATTCTCCTGCCTTCTCCCCATAACCCCCGATCCCCTTATTAATCAAGAACCTATCTATCTCTGTCTGAAAGACGCTCAGTGATTTGGCCTCCACAGCCTTCTGCGGCAATGAGTTCCACAGATTCACCACCCTCTGGCTGAAGAAATTTCTCCTCACCTCTGTTTTAAAGGATCGTCTATTTAGTCTGAGATATTGTCCTCTGCTTCTAGTTTCTCCTACCAGTGGAAACGTCCTCTCCATGTTCACTTTATCTAGGCCTCTCGGTATTCTGTAAGTGTCATCTGCAAACCTACTGACCCTACCCTCCACTTTATGACAAACAATAGGGGGCCCAGCACAGATCCCGGTGGTACGCCACTGGACACTGGCTTCCAGTCACTGAAGCAGCCGTCTGTCATCACCCTCTGTCTCCTACCGCTAAGCCAATTTTGAATCCACTGTATCAAATTACCCTGTATCTCATCTTTACCTTCTTTATCAGTCTCTCATGTGGGACCTTGTCAAGGGCTTTGCTGAAATCCATATAAACTACATCAACTGCACTACCCTCATCTATATACCTGGTCAAATGCTCAAAAAATTCAATTCAATTTGTTCGGCATTGTCTCCATCTAACAAATTCATGCTATCTATCCCTGATCAAACTTTGCCTCTCCAAGTGGAGATTGATTCTCCCCTTCAGACTTTTCTCCAATAGTTTCCCTATCACTGATGTGAAACTCACTGGTCTTTAATTCCCTGGTTTATCTCTACAACCTTTTTTAAATGTGGGACCATGTTAGCTGTTTTCCAGCCCTCTGGCACCTCCACCTTAAAATTTGGGTCAGAGCCTTTCTGGGGTTGGAATTAAGAAACAGCATCGAGTTATAGAATCATAGAATGGTTTCAGCATAGATGGTGGTTATCCAACCTGTCGAACTCGAGCTTCCTGACCGGAAGGGCAATTTATTAATCCCACTCCTCTTTTCCCATAGCAAATTTATTTCACTACAGACTCTTACCCAATTCCCTTTGGAAAGCCGGGATTGAATCTGCCTCCACCATCCTCTCAGGCAGTGCATTCCAGACTGCACCTACTCCCTGTGTAAAACAGATTTTCCTCATTGGAAGCATTGGTTGCTTTGTCAATTTACTGTATGTTGAATCGGTGGCCTTGACACTTCCACTAATGGGATCAGTTTCTATTGATTGATTCTGCCTCAAGCCCTCATGATTATTACCCTGCATTTGTTCATGCGACATGGGCTGTGCCAGCATTTATTGCCCATCCCTAATTACCCTTGAGGGGACAGTTAAGAGTCAACCACATTGTTGAGGGTCTGGAGTCACATGTAGGCCAGATAGGTACGGATACAGATTTCCTTCCCTAAAGGACATTAGTGAACCAGATGGGTTTTAACAACAATCGACACTGGTTCCATGGTCATCGTTAGACTTTTAATTCCAGATGATTATTGAATTTAAATTTCACCACCTGCAGTGGCGGGATTTGAACCTGGGTCCCCAGAGCATTACTCTGGGTCTCGGGTTTACTAGTCCAGCGACATACCACTACGCCACCACCTCCCCTAAAGTGTTTCTGCAGCCCGCCTGGGAGTCTCCCATTGCGACTGAATTCTGAGTGGAGCAGCTGCAGGGGTAGGAATGTCATGTCCTGCCCAGCGGCATTGTTTTTGAGCGATTAGTGCCTCAACGTTGGACATGCTGGCTTGGGAGAGGATACTGCCATTCCCGCCGCCTGAGTTTGGAGGATCTTACGAAGGCTTTGATGTTGGCACCTCTCCGGTGCCTTGAGGTGCCTGCTGTAGGTTGTGCGAGTCTCCAAACCATATGGAGTGCAGGGGTCACTGCTGCCTGGCAACCGTGACATCAAACTTGTGTTTGAGATCCTCGTCCTTGAGTACTCTTTTTTTACGGCAGACCAAATACTGAGCTGCTACAATGGAGGTGATGACGAATTTTGTTGTCCATGTCTGTCTTTGTCGAGAAGGATCCTCCAACTTGTGAAAAAAGTCCGCGTTTTCCAGGACTTTGTCTTTGATCTTAATCAGTGGTAGGATGTTTTGTGCTGATGGAGCTGGTTGGTAGAGGACCTTAGTTTCCTGGGTATTTTAACAAGAGGCCCACTTTCTCACATGCTTCATAGAGGAGTTGACAATGGGCTGGAGCACATTCCTCAGAGTGAGTGCGCGCACAAGAATTTGCATACTGAAACTCTACAGTATAACTGCTGTAATTGAGATTGGAGTGGATTTGCTTTGGATTGAAGGTGGGGTATGTTAAACAGTTGAACTGAGGGAGTGCAGCACTTTTGGTGATCCAGTCCCTTGGACAAGATGTCAATCTGAGGCCCAGTCAGGTAGGCATAGAAGATTCCACAGCACATTTTCAAAAAAAGAACGAGGAAGTTCTTCCTGGTCTCCTGGCTAATATTTATCCCTTAATCATAATTCCGACAATAGATTTTTTTTTTGCTCATTATCAATTTG
The DNA here is from genome assembly GCF_902713615.1 of Scyliorhinus canicula. Classification (NCBI taxonomy): domain Eukaryota; kingdom Metazoa; phylum Chordata; class Chondrichthyes; order Carcharhiniformes; family Scyliorhinidae; genus Scyliorhinus; species Scyliorhinus canicula. The sequence goes on along the minus strand of NC_052148.1, from coordinate 269,877,397 downwards.
CCTCGTGTGGAAGTTAGCTTTGTGCAAACTGGTTGCTGCTTTCCCTACCTTACAACACTGACTGCACTCCAAAAGTACTTAATTGGCTGTAAAGTGCTTTGACGAGTTGTGAAAGGCATTATATAAATGCAAATTTTTCTTTTATGGAGTCGTTTTTACTAACATGATAACTTTCCTTTGGATTTTTACCTCCGTGAAGTTACATCTGAAATGAAATGCTTGTCAAATGGAGCTATTAAATTTTTTCAGCTAATGCTAAACTGGGTGACTGGAATATTATGAAAAATGAAGGGCAGGCATTTTACATTCCTTTATTAGCAGAAGTTGCAAAAAACCAAGTATGTCATCATTTTTGGAGTGAATTAACATCTGCTAGTTATCTGGTATTTTATGACAGCCTCTTGATCCTAAGATTCTGAAGTGCCAGTTGCAACTCGTTATTCAATGCTTTTATATTTGGGGAAATGACTGCTAGCTGTCGGGTATTTAATAATACCTGAGGAACTACACTTTCCTTTACCGTCAGATAATAGAAATCTATTTCAATTTGTAATGCAGCTTTTGTGAGTCTTGATTGCGCAATGCCGCAGAGCTTTGGGCTATGATATGTGTCGGGAGGGCCCTGTTTTAGTGTGTGACTATTTGCTGTTGGGCAACTGAAGGCATCACCCATAATCTTCTTGCAATTGTAACTTGCAACCTGGGTTGCAGAAAAGAGGCCAACAAGAAAGGAGACCGAAATTCAGGTTTTAGCTCCGCTCTTTACCCGTTGAGTGACGATAGTGGTTCTGTAGAGGTGCCGAAGGATTCCCTTAAATTGACAACTTTCACTGGCATACCTTTGTCAGCCTGGAAACCATTGTGGGTGAGCCCATCTATATTAGTCTGCACTATTGAGATGTTGAACTGAAAAGTGAGACGAGGAAATGTTTATTTAAAAAAAGAAAGGGGCTTAAGTGATTCAGTGACAAAAATCAGATTTGTGGATACGAGAGAACGAATGGCAGGACAGATGTGAGGCAATATTTTAACAGACAATTAATGGTTGCAGTTGACTGGTGGTTGATCTATGACACCCCTGTGGGGAAACTAATCAATGAAGAAAATGTACACTGTAGTCAAAGAGGTAATGGTGCGCACTGCCCTCCAAAAATTCTGGAGGATGTAATGTTGCCGCTGTGGATCGACACCTACATTAAACACGAGGTACTTTAGGCTAATGCACTTTTTATGGAAATAAAGCCATGATTCACTCTTAAGTGTCCTAATGCACCATGTGGAGAAAGTTACTGGCTATCATAATATTGATAAATGTGACTGGATGGAAACTGTGTGGAACATTGAGCTCATTATGGAATGATGAAAACGTGATTTGTCGAAATCAGTAACCTCAGCTCAGACCACACGGTTACACAATCTCTGTCTTTATTGGCAAGATTTTGATCTCCAAAATCTATAATTCCTGCAGCTTAATGACAGAACATACAGTGCAGAAGGAGGCTATTCGGCCCATCGAGTCTGCACCAACCGGCTTAAGCCCTCACCTCCACCCTATCCCCATAACCCAATAACCCCACCTAACCTTTTTGGACACTAAGGGCAATTTATCATGGCCAATCCACCTAACCTGCACATCTTTGGACTGTGGGAGGAAACTGGTGCACCCGGAGGAAACCCACGCAGACACGGGGAGAACGTGCAGACTCCGCACAGACAGTGACCCAGTGGGGAATCGAACCAAGGACCCTGGAGCTGTGTCACCACAGTGCTAGCCACTTGTGCTACCATGCTGCCCTTACCGTGAGAGGCATGGTGTAGTAATTAGCACCGCAAAACGAGATCCCGTAACATTTGGTCAAGTTACTGTGCTCCTGAATTGCCTGGGATTCAGGAGGACTGAGGGTTTGGGAGATGTCCAGGAGAATCGGGGTGGGGAGGGTCAGTTTTCCCCACACTCAAGTTCCTGGTTACAGTTTTTTTACCCATCTCCTCTTGTCCTAAAACTGAGTAGCTTAGGTCCTGCCCATTTGAGGGAGCATTATGAGTCAACAATGTTAATACGCTGGACGTGTCCACCTGGAAGAATCAGGAGCCAGTCTGTCTTCAACATAGGATTATTCACGCACTCAATATAACGTTAGGGCAGCCTACCTCTCCCTTCCACCACAGCTGGAAACTGGTTCTGAAAGATGTGCCCGAACCCTTCCCCAATTAGTGTCACCGTCTCTTAATCACAACTGAAGCGCACACTCAATTATGACAGCATTTGCACAAACAACAATGTGAAAAACTGAAGTCATGTTTTCTTTTCATTCATCCATGGGACGTGTGTGTCGTTGGCTGGGCCAGCGTTTATTGCTCATCCCTAATTGCTCTTTAACCGAGTAGCTTCCTTTTGTAATGGGCAACGAAAGGTGTCCACACCGGGTTACGGAGATAAACAAAACGTATTTGATTCAACATGTTAACTATTACGTACGGTGCCAGTAGTTTCCTACTGGGTCTTCCCGAGTTGGTGCCTGACTAGACGACTCTATTTATACAAAGGGCAGGATTCTTTGGCCGTGCCCGTCCGGCGACTGGAATCCCCGCCCGAGGTCCGCGTCCCACCCGTGGTGATCCTGCGTTGGGCGCAGCCAAAGGACCCGAAAGGCACATGAACTGTGTTAAGGGTCCCCGGCCCCCTTATTCTGTGAGCTCTACGGGGTAGTGTATCGTCCCCACCCTTATGACCCGTGCGGGGTCTAACACTTCCCTCGCTTGAAGGGACCAGTTAAGATTTGGGAGCACTGCGGGCTGAGGCACCATCTTTGAGATTTTGGTGTTTGCCCACTGTGCAGTCGTGGACAGAGAGGAATCCTCCCCCTGACTGACTAGAAGCACCATTGGTGTTCCCTCTGTTCTAGCTCGATTTACCAGAATGTTTATGATGTAAAGCCAACCGAACGTGCAGAAATTGAACAATTGAAGGCGAGGGATGTGGAAACTCCTCGCTCAATTCTAATTGGTAGAGTTATAGAATCATAGATTAGTATAGTACAGAAGGGGGCCATTCGCCCCATAGGCCCACACTATTCCTGTACCAGCCTCCCCAAACAGGCGCCGGAATGTGGCGACTAGGGGCTTTTCACAGTAACTTCATTTGAAGACTACTTGTGACAATAAGCGATTTTCATTTCATTTCATTTCGCTATCCTTTGCAGTCACCTTAACCTTTGCCTTTGGTTATTGCTCCTTCAGCCACCGGAAACAGTTTCACTTCATTTGCTTCAAACTCTTCATGATTTTCAACAGTTCCATCAAATCTCCTCTCAGCTCCTACTGTGTTTCAAATAACATGAGGAAAGTGCCTTAACACGAGGGACTGAAGTTAATGGGGCTTCTTGTTCCACCAGCCGTCACCACCCCTCCCTATTAAAAAGTCTTGGGGGGGGCCTGTCTGTGAAAAGTCATTTGATGGGGAGTTAATTGGTCAAGGGCAACCTGGGGAGGAAGTCCAACCTGAGGGAGCAGTAGGATTGGCCAGAGGTTCTGTCGTCCCAGCCGCACCAACATCACATGGTGGCTCAAAGAAGGGGAGGTTAAGGAAGCAGACGTCAGGTAAGTCTGGGCAGGGCAGCATGGTGACGCAGTGGTAGCACTCCAGTCTCACGGCGCCGAGGTCCCAGGTTCTGGGTCACTGTCTGTGTGGAGTTTGCACATTCTCCCCGTGTTTGCGTGGGTTTCGGCCCCACAACCCAAAGATGTGCAGGCTAGGTGGATTGGACACACTCAATTGCCCCTTAATTGGAAAAACAAGAGTTGGGTACTCTAAATTTAAAAAAAAGGTAAGTCCGGGGAATGGGCAGAGCCTGGCTGGTAGGCCCCACGAAGGAGAGTGGGGTGGGGGGCTGGGTTTGAGAGGCTAGTGGGAAGGCGGTGGGGTGGGGGGGGGGGGGGGGGGGGGGGGGGAGAAACCCAGCCTGCTGGTTTCCCTCTTGGGTGGGCCTACCCTGTAGCGGGTAAAATAGCAGCCGGGGTGAGATGGGGGCACTTAAGTGGTCATTAAATTGCCAATTAAGGGCCGCAATAGGCCTAAAGGTAAGAGGGCCACCCAATGCCACCACTGTGGTGATGTGCCTGTGCACAGTTTTGTATATCGTTGTCAGTCAATGTATATAGCTATCGATGCGACCTCCAACCAGCTGGTGGTGGTAGTGATCTACAAATTGACTGGACATATTCGGCAGTTGGTAGTAAGTCGTACTAGAGGACAGTTGCACATGAAGTAGCTCCAGGAGAATTCACTGAATTCAACCATTAGCCATGGTCTGTATTATAGTTTGTTAGTTATCTTTCCATGTGTGTGTTATATTATGGGCCAAGGTTTTGAGAACACCAAAGTGTATCATGGAGTTCACCTGACCCACAACCTTTAATAGATTTTGGTTATGGGGAGCACACGGGCCCACTTTACAGGTGTGATGCAACAGAGATGTAAAGTATTTTAAAAACAAAACAATGTTTATCCTATGAATTCAGTTAACATTTTATAAACACACAGTAAACATCTTATCAACTACCAACACTGATAATCCCCACAGATACAGTACTTTATAGGTAACCCTTAATAACTTTCCTAACAACATCCATAAGTCAAAACCCTTTTTAACAAAGACAGTAGGTTTGCATTCCTTACAGAAACAGATATTACTTTGAAATCATCAAGTGATCTGGAGACATTCTTTAGATTGCAGAGAGAAAGATTAATACGCATCTGCTTGATTCGAATGCAGCTCTCCAACTGACAGCGAAACTAAGACACACTGCAGCTCCCAGATCAAAACGAAACTAAAAGACAGAATCACATTCCAGCTCCACCCACACAATGACATCACTGCGGCCATTTGATGAAACACACTTTTCTTAAAGGGACTCTCACATGACAGTTCATTAAGCATCTTACCAGTCAAAGAACTAGCTGTTCTGTGCACATCATGGCCACGCTCAGTACACAGAACAGAACAACCGCCACCATCCAGTAAAATGGGAGACAGGTCGGGGGGGGGGGGGGCAGGCTGACCCACATGCTGCATTTTACTCACCAGTGGAGCACGGAAAGATCCAGCCTTATGTCACTAATGTACAGCGTCTAAAGAACTGACTTTTACAATGCACGCAGAGCGAAGCTCTCAAACGTCCCTCTGTTTTACTTCTGCAGATTCAGGAAAAAGGTCACCATTTTCACAGAAAACAGAAAACGTCCTCCTTTGCATCGATGACGGCGAGAATGCCCGTTTCAGGGACCCAGGTAAGGAGATCTTCGAGCCCACTCACTTTTACTGGTAAAAGCAATTGGCATGGGAAGCTTTCTCAGTCTTCTTCATTTCAAAAATCTAACCTCTAATCTCGGGCTGTAACCTTCAATTACGGAGAAAAATGACACTCAGGTTTCTGCTGGAGTTCAACCATTTTGGCTCTTTAAAACAAAAGGACTTAAAATGATCATAGCGTAGAGCCATTGGAAGCTTGGGCGGGATTCTCTGACTCCCCGCCAGGTCGGAGAATTGCAGGGAGCGGCGTGAATCCCGCCCCCGCCGGCTTCCGCATTCTCCGGCACAGGGGTTTTGGCGGGGCGGGTATCGCACCGGTCGATGGCCGCTGGTAGCGGCCCCTCCGGCGATTCTCTGGCCCGCGATGGGCCGTGTAGCTGACCGTTTTTGGCGGGTCCCGCCGGCGTAAACCACAACAGGTCCTTACCTGTGGGACCTGGCTCCATGGGCGGCCTGCAGAGTCCTCGGGGGGGGGGGGGGGGGGGGGGGGGGGGGTGACCCTGATAATGCTACATTTTTGCAGTCCAGAGGTTATCAGCAGTCGAACACCAGATAACTTAAAAGAGCCGTTTATTTACCACGGGGCTGCAGCACAGCTGTAACTCAGAGTTACAGAAAGTGAAAAAGCTCATTTCTCTTAGTTACAGTTGACTATATATTCTTACAAAATGAAAATGAAAATCGCTTATTGTCACGAGTAGGCTTCAATGAAGTTACTGTGAAAAGCCCCTAGTCGCCACATCCTGGCGCCTGTCCGGGGAGGCTGGTACGGGAATCGAACCGTGCTGCTGGCCTGCTTTAAATGTCAGTGATTTAGCTGAGTGAGCTAAACCAGCCCCATCTAGCCTTTCAATCATTAGTGATACAATTAGCTCATTATGCCCCTCCTTTAAGTAATTATTTTCTTCCCATCATTAGTAATACAGTTAGTTTCATAGCATAGCACTTCTTTATCAAAAGTCCTGAGGAGTGACTCTTCCCGGGCTGTGTTTCGTTCCCACCACAGATTCTCACAGACGGTCAAGGTCGTGATAATGCCTTCTCACAGGAACAATTCATTTAACAAGGCACGTTCACATTGCTGTACAACTTGACATTCCATTTCCCATTAAGCTCTGAGTCTAACTTGAGCCAAACTCTCACCCCCACGGTGGCCTGGACCGCGATTCGGGTCCACCGATCCGCGGGGCGGCCTGTGCCGTGGGGGCACTCTTTCCCTCCGCACTGGCCGCTGTCAACCTCCGCCATGGCCGGCGGGGAGAAGAACCCCCCTGCACATGCAGTGCGATGACGCCAGCACACGCTGGCGCTCCCATGCATGCGCCAACTCACGGCTGCCAGTAGAGGCCCTTCTCCACCGGTTGGCGTGCGCCAAGCCCTTCCGCGCCAGCTGGTGCGGCGCTAACACTCCGGCGCTGGCCTAGCCCTTGAAGGTGCGGAGGATTCCACGCCTTCGGGGTGGCCCGATGCCTGAGTGGATCATGCCACTCCTTGGCGCTGAGGTAGCCCGCCCCGCCAGTTCGCGGAGAATCCCGCCCCTTGTTACTGAATCAAGGAATCACTTGGGGCAGAATTTCACTTAAGTGGCAGCCAGCATAAATTGAGGCCGCGCTTGTGATGTTCCCTGTTTTCTTTGTCCGGGTGGCTTGAAGGCGTAGTGTTGAACAAAGAACACCAAGCTAAGTAAATTAACAAAGCTGATTTATTAACACTACTTAAATAAGATCTGAACATATTTCTAGGTACAAGGTTGACAAATATACTATGCAAAGACTAACTCTACAGAACTCTCAACAACTTCTTTCAGAATCCCGGGAGTCACATGATATATATATATATCACTGCTCTTGATCACCATCTGGTGGTAAGAGGTATTTACATGAAATTGTTAACTCTTTATCCCCCATACAATATCCATATTGTTACAGCATTGAGCCAGTGGGGGCGGGCGCACGGCGGGCACCATGTCCAATGGCTGTCTGCTGTGAAGTTTAAAGGCAGCATGCAGAGGCTTCAGAGGCATCACTGCCTGACAAATGGGCAGCGCTGGTGGACATAGCAGGTGGGGGAGGGGAGTTCTGACGGTCAGCACGAGGACAGCCATGTCCTGAGAGCTCTACACTGCGCTGAGCCCAACGCACAAAACACTCCCTGAAAATGCCCAAAACGTCACCTCAATTCCCTGCCTGAAACTCGCAGTTCAGAAGGATGGGGGGGGGACCTTATTGAAACTTACAGGACACTGCGACGCCTGGATAGAGTGGACGCGGAGAGGATGTTTCCACTAGTAGGAGAGACTAGAACCCAAGGGCACAGTCTGAGACTGAAGGGACGATCCTTTAAAACAGAGATGAGGAGGAATTTCTTCATCCAGAGGGTGGTGAATCTGTGGAACTCATTGCCGCAGAAGGCTGTGGTGGCCAAATCACTGAGTGTCCTTAAGACAGAGATAGATGGGTTCTTGATTAATAAGGGGATCAGGGGTTATGGGGAGAAGGCAGGAGAATGGGGATGAGAAACATATCAGCCATGATTGAGTGGTGGAGAAGACCCGATGGGCCAAGTGGCCTAATGGTCTTTTATCTCAACCTTGAATCCCAAAGTTAAAAAAACTTTTGGTCTGCCTTCCCATGTTTCTCGTGCACCGAGCTGGAAATTGTACGGGGCTCATAAAACCCTGGTGAGCTGGGAATTTAATCCCCCCAACAAGCAGCATAATTGTCGGCGGGGATGTGCCGATCCGCCCCTGCGTCCGCCAACCACAATATCGCACGGGGGCGCGCGATAAAGTTCGGCCACGTGGCTGCCGTTATCACGTGCTATTTAACCTGCTTCCGGCTCCTGCGTGCACCCGCCAGACAGACATAAAGTTCTACCCTTGGAAAGAAACATCAGAAGCTAGCTGAAAATTGAGTTCATTGGCAATCAAAGTGGTGACGAAATGAATGATTATTGGACTTGCAACTTCAACACAGAAGCTGGTTAAAACGATTTCACGACGCCAAGCTCTTCTTTAGTGACAGGGGATCTTTCACGTACATCTGAGAGGGAAGATTGTGCATCAGTTTGTCATTTCATCTGAAAGATAGCGCTGTGAATTTTCCCGATGGTGGACAGCAACACATGTGTTGCGAAAATGGCTCTGGAGACTGAAATCCCCAAGTCCCGCCCCTGAACATGGTCCCCACCATTTTGGCAGGTGGGGCAGGGGGGTTTGAAGTGGCAGATTTTAAATTGCCGTCCATGGTTCATGGGGGTAGTTGCCCATCATAAACCCGAGTGATCCGCGTCATGTCTGATTTTGGCTCACCAGGAATGGGAAGCATGACATGCAGAATTGACTTGGTAGGACAGGTCTAAACTTTGTGGAGTTGCTTGGATAGGTTAGAGTACTCTTTTTGGAGAGGTAAGGTACTCTTGGATATGGTCGCAGGACACTTTGGGAGAGGCAAACTGCCCTTTGGGATTGTTAACAGGGGACATCAATGTGTGTAAAAAGTTAATTAACCCATTGGAACTGACAAGAGACCTATTAACAGGGTGCAACTCGACACATTGGCAGCTCCTTTTCACAGCTCCTGGAGCTGTCAATCTGTCAAGGAATTCAAAACTCCTGCCCTTTAAATATTTGAACAAAAACTCTGCAGTTAAAAAATCAGTGCTTGTTGCTTCACTCTGTCTATTGATATGAACCCAAGGGTTGTCATTACTGGATTAGTGCTGGATTACTGATTTCACAACCTTCCATTATCAAAGTGGGATGGATGCCTCTCAGTTCACATTTAGATTGACAACTCCAAGTAGTCATAAACTTTTTGAAATGGGACTATGAATACAAATTCTTCATTTAATGAGGAATTAAGCACTTGAATGAAATTTTTTTTATAAGGCTTGCAGCATTCAAACAAAATGTTTATCATTAGGGATTAAGAACTTGAAAGAATGTTTTAAAAATAGCTTACATCTTTGAAGGAATGTAAATATAGTAAATGGGTGAGTGTTTCTTTTATAAAAATAAAGTCTGCAATGGACACTTAGAATTTTATTTTATTTCATCCCAGCATGTATCATGAGGCCTTCCTATGGTGGATACTGGGTGAGTTGGTGTGGAGGGCGTAAGGGAAAAGGACGGTAGGTGGGAGATGAGTTGGCACTAAATTGGCAAAGGGGCTATAAAGGGCCTAAGGGGTGCGAGTAGAAGTATTTTTTTTTAAATTTAAAGTACCCAATTATTTATTTTCAATTAAGGGGCAATTTAGGGGCTGGTTTAGCACAGTGGGATAAACAGCTGACTTGTAATGCAGAACAATGCCAGCAGCGCGGGTTCAATTCCCGTACCGGCCTCCTCGAACAGGCGCCGGAATGTGGCGACTAGGGGCTTTTCACAAGTGACTTCATTGAAGCCTACCTGTGACAAAAAGCGATATTATTATTATTTAGTGTGGCCAATCCAACTACCCTGCACACCTTTGGGTTGTGGGGGTGAAACCCACTCAGGCACGGGGAGAATGTGCAAACTCCACACGGACAGTAACCCAGGGCCGGGATTCGAACCCGGGTCCTCAGCGCCGTGAGGCAGCAGTGCTAATCACTGTGCCCCATGCAGCCCTACAAGTAGAATTATACAGGTTTGCATGGAGGGAATGAGGACCACGAGGGTGGGTAGAGGGGCAAGAGATGGCATGGAAGATATGAGGGATTATGGGAGGGTAAGGTGGGGGGAGAACCATAGGTTGGCATGGATGTGGCACGGGGAGTGTGTGGAGGGAAATCTTACGTTTTATTATTTTTGAAAAACCTTCGACAAAGTGCCAGTGAGGAAGGGACAGGCTGGATGTGGGTAAGATATTTCCCTTGGTCGGGGAGTCTAAAACCAGAGAACACAATTTCAAAACAAGGAGTAAGCCATTTAGGATTGAGATGAGGAGAACACAGAGGGTTATGAATCTTTGGAATTCTCTACCCCAGAGGCTGTGGAAGCTCTGTCACTGACTGTGTTTAAAGCAGTGGGCGACAGATTTCTGATGAACAATAGCATAAAGGGTCATGGGGATAGTGGGTGTCAAAGGTATTGAAGTGTCTGGTCAGCCATGGTCGTTTTGAAGGGTGGAGCAGGCTCGACGGGCTGAATGGCTTACTCCTGTTCCCATGTTCCTCCAAATTGCGCTAATAAAAACAGAAAATGTTGGAAACACTCCACAGGTCCGGCTGCATCTATGGAGAGAGACAGGGTTAACTTTTCAGGTCAACAACTTTTCAGCAGAACACAACGTGAAGGTTGCAGAAGGGACTGGCACCCTGGAGGTGAGGTATAAATGCCGTCATGTCCTTTGATTCATACGTTTACGCACATCCATCAGTTTAAAATACAGAAGCACGGTGAATAAACTAAACTTAACTTTGGCCAGATATGCAATGGAGAGAAAATGAGCCTAATTGATCTCAAGGTACTTGAGTGAGGCTCTACATTACACTAGTGCAAGGCAGGTTTACTGTGCCCACTGATGTAACTGTGGCATAACTTTGGAGTCTCAGCCAACCTCAGATCAGAGGGAATTTCAATGACTTTGCACCTGTTGCGTAAATAAATCTTGCAGTGGTTAAAGTGGAATTTGTCCAAAAGTAACAATAATAATTTTTAGTATCACAAGCAGGCTTACATTAACACTGCAGTGAAGTTACTGTGAAAAGCCCCCAGTCACCACATTCCGACACCTGTTTGGGTACACTGAGAGAGAATTCAGAATGTCTAAATTACCTCACAAGCATGTCTTTCAGGACTTGTGGGAGGAAACCAGAGCACCCAGAGGAAACCCACGCAGACACGGGGAGAAGGTGCAGTCTCCACACAGACAGGAATCGAACCTGGGACCCTGGTGCTATGAAGCAACAGTGCTACCCACTATGCTACCGTGCCATCCTTATATATTATAATTTTATATATATATATTAGAATTGAACTATGGCAAGAATTCGCTTTGTGCAAAACGACTGCTGCATTTTCGACATGACCATCATTGAAAATCCTTCATTGACTGAAAAGCCCTTTGGGATGTCCCGTGGTTGTGAAAGATGCTCCATGGAAATGCAGCTTTTATTTTTGCCTTTTACACACTAACCAGCAGACTGCAATTCTGACAGTCAGCAATTTAGCAAAAGAGCTGGTGAGTTCCTAGGAGTTGCCTTGGAAGAAAATCAGTCCAAACGCATTTCAGCGGCAAAATAATAATATAATAATAATCGCTTAGTGTCACAAGTGGGCTACAATGAAGTTACTGTGAAAAACTCCTAGTCGCCACATTCCGGCGCCTGTTTGGGGAGGCCGGTATGGGAACTGAACCTGCGCTGGTGGCCTTGTTCTGCATCCCAAGCCAGCTGTTTAGCCCACAGTGCTAAGCCAGCCCCTAAAACAGGTTACTGGGTGATGATTTTTCCTTTTCCTCCCCCCCAAAAAAAAACAAATGCCAATTAAAACCCTGTAGAAACTGTAATGAGTGGAAATTAAGGGGGCATGGTAAACAGATTGCATCTCCAAAAGATCTAAAGGGATACAGGTGAACATATCATTAAAAACAGTATCACAAATCAACAAAGTAATTAAAAGTGGGATTTTTGTTTCAGCAAGGTACTATGGATGCTGAGATGAGCACGATGGAACGGAATGAGACTTGTGTGAAGTGTATAAGCACCAGCGTTGACTTGTTGGGCCACATGGACAGCTTTTGTGTTGTGTATTCCATGTAATCCAATGTCTGAAGTTATTTAATCATGGAACCACATTGCTGTGCTCTGTATTCTCCAGACTCCAGCCCTCGGTGCCTGTTTGGAACTGTGCCCAGTCTGTATTGCGTCTCTCACTGTGCATTGTTTCGTTGATTAATTGCGGGAGGGAGTTAAAGTTTAGTACACTGCATTTATTCACACCCCCCCCTCCCCTCCCCACTACAAAGTAAATCACTGCCTGCGCCTGAATTGTTTCATTACAAAGAGGTGACCGAACAAAGCTGCCCAAACATCGGGGAGCTCTCCTTCTGCAACATATTAAAAATGATGATTTAAGGGGATCCGAGCTGATGGAGGAGCCAATATTTCTGAAATCCATTAATTTAGAATAGAGTAGGAGAAAAGGAGACTTCTTCCCCCCCCCCCCCCCCCCCCCCCCCCCGCCCCTCCTCCTCCTCCAGGCACAGTCCAGCACCCCACCACAACAACAAAAAACTTATTGAACCAGTGAACACTGCAGGAAAAAAGGGAGACTGTTCGACGTGTTCTGGCTGAAAAAGTGCAGAGTTGTAAATGGTTTTTTGCCACAATCACATTGTCTCTGGTGGTTTGTGATGTTGAACAGAGATATGGGGGAGCAATGTAAACATTCTTTGTTAAATAGGCACGGTCCATAACGAATACCAGCTTTTGATGTAAATGACTGCAAGAAATGATTTACTGTGCTGTAACCTGATGAACAGCTTCCTTTCTTCAAACTGGAAGCTGTAGGTTTGTCTGGACCTTTGTAAAGCCTCATCGACCCCTCCACCCGATTAAATACCGCAGGCCCTGAATGCTCAGGATAATACCAGTGTTTAGATTTTAAACTGGCATCTCTACCGCCCCTTCCAGGATCTTACAAAATGGGTACAAGCACAGAAAGAGGCCATGTGGCCCATTGTGCGCTCTCCAGCTCTCTGTAAGAGATATGCGGCTCGCCCCACTATCCTGCCCTCTCCCCATAGCCTTGCAATGGTTTTAACTTCGGCTGCCGATTTAATACTCTCTAGAAAGCCACGATTGAATCTGCCCCCAGCAGACTCTCAGGCAATGCATTCCAAATCCTAATCACCCACTGCGTTGGAGCACAGCATCAGGAGTAGGCCATTCAGCCCATCGAGCCTGCTCCACCGTTCAATACCAGCATGGTCGATTGGACATTTCAGTGCCTTTTATCCCCATAACCCTTCACTTTATTGCTAATCTGATATCTTTCAATCAGAGAGGGAGGAGGAGGGGAGCAGGGTGGAAGGAGGGAGGGAGGGAACAAAGAAGTACAGAACCCAACCATACCCAACACGATACAGCATACGTAGCACCACACTACCCCGACAGGCCCAGGTTGGAAGATCCAACAAACAATAAAGACATGCCAGATAGTGAGAAGGGGAGGGGGATCGGGAAGAAAGAGGGGGCAGTTGGGAACCGGAGGCTTAGCGAATTATTATTATTTTTAAAAAAAAATAATTTTTATTGAAATTTTTTGAAAAATGTATAGCAACAAAACAATAATAATAACAATAATAAACACCCCCGGCACCCGTAACAACGCATATGACAAACCCCCCCCAACCCAATAAACAACAAAATAAATTAACAATAATTAAATTAACATAAACAATACCCCCCTGAAACCCCCCCCCCCTTTCCCCCGGGTTGCTGCTGCTGCTGACCTAGTTCCTTATCATTGAGCCAGAAAGTCGAGGAAAGGCTGCCACCGCCTAAAGAACCCCTGTACCGAACCCCTCAGGACGAATTTGACCTTCTCCAGCTTAATGAATCCCACCATGTCATTGATCCAGGTCTCCATGCTTGGGGGTCTCGCATCTTTCCATTGCAACAAGATCCTCCGCCGGGCTACTAGGGACGCAAAGGCCAAAACACCGGCCTCTTACGCCTCCTGCACTCCCGGCTCCACCCCAATCCCAAATATCGCGAGTCCCCAGCCTGGTTTGACCCTGGATCCCTACCACCCTCGACACCGTCCTTGCTACGCCCTTCCAGAATTCCTCCAGTGCCGGGCATTCCCAAAACATATGGGCACGGTTCGCTGGGCTCCCCGAACACCTAATGCATCTGTCCTCACCCCCAAAAAACCTGCTCATCCTCGTCCCGGACATATGAGTCCTGTGCAGTACCTTGAACTGGATGAGGCCAAGCCTCGCACATGAAGAGGAGGAGTTCACCCTCTCCAGGGCTTCCGCCCATGTCCCCTCCTCAATCTGCTCCCCCAGCTCCACTTCCCACTTAGCCTTCAGCTCCTCTACCGACGCCTCCTCCACCTCCTGCATCACCTGGTAGATGTCAGACACCTTCCCATCCCCGACCCACGCCCCCGAAAGCACCTTATTCCTTATCCCCCGCGGGCGCAGCAAAGGGAACCCCTCCACTTGCCGCCTAGCAAACGCCTTAACCTGAAGGTACCTGAACATATTCCCCGGGGGAGCTCAAACTTCTCCTCCAGCTCACCCAGGCACGCAAACCTCCCATCAATGAACAGGTCTCCCAACTTCCTTATGCCCGCCCTGTGCCACCCCAGGAACCCGCCATCAATGTCCCCTGGGAGAAACCGGTGGTTCCCCCGCAGCGGGGCCTCCACCGAGCCCCCCACTTCCCCCTGTGTCGCCTCCACTGCCTCCAAATCTTGAGGGTAGCCGCCACCACCGGGCTCGTAGTGTACCTCGTTGGAGGGAGCGGCAACGGCACCGTTACCAGTGCCTTCAGGCTCGTGCCTCCACAGGACGCCATCTCCATCCGTTTCCATGCTGCCCCCTCCCCATCCATTACCCACTTACTTACCATCGAGACGTTAGCTGCCCAATAGTACCCAGAGAGGTTGGGCAGCGCCAGCCCCCCTCTATCCCTGCCCCGCTCCAAAAAGACCCTCCTCACCCTCGGAGTCCCGTGCGCCCAAACAAATCCCAGAATGCTGCCGTTCACCCTCCTAAAAAAGGCCCTCGGAATGAAAATGGGGAGGCACTGAAACAAAAACAAAAACCTCGGGAGCACCGTCATTTTCACGGACTGTGCTCTACCCACCAACGACAGCGGCAGAATGTCCCACCTCTTAAACTCCTCCTCCATCTGCTCCACCAACCTAGTAAAATTAAGCTTATGCAAAGTCCCCCAACTCTTAGCCACCTGAACCCCCAGGTACCTAAAACTCCTCACTGCCCTTTTTAGCGGGAGCCAACCAATCCCCTCCTCCTGATCTCCCGAGTGTACAACAAACAGCTCACTCTTGCCCAGGTTCAACTTGTAGCCCGAGAAACTCCCAAACTTCGCAAGAATCTCCATCACCTCCGACATTCCCTCCACCGGGTCTGCTACATACAACAGCAAGTCACCTGCATAAAGCGACACTCGGTGCTCCTCCCCACCCCGCACCAGACCCCTCCACCTCCCCGACTCCCTGAGCGCCATGGCCAGAGGCTCAATTGCCAATGCAAAAAGCAAGGGGACAGGGAGCACCCCTGCTTCGTCCCACGGTAGAGCCTGAAGTACTTGGACCTCCTCCCGTTTGTCACTACACTCGCCATCGGGGCCTCGTACAGCAACCTCACCCATTTAATAAACCCCTCCCCAAACTCGAACCTCTCTAACACCTCCCACAAGTACCCCCACTCAACCCTGTCAAAGGCCTTCTCCGCATCCAATGCCACCACAATCTCCGCCTCTCCTTCTGCCGCCGGCATCATTATCACATTTAGCAGCCTCGCACGTTAGTGTTCAGCTGCCTCCCCTTCACAAAACCCGTCTGATCTTCATGTATCACCCCCGGCACACAGTCCTCTATTCTAGTGGCCAAGATCTTTGCCAGCAACTTGACGTCCACATTCAGCAGTGAAATTGGCCTGTATGATCCACAATGCAAGGGGTCCTTATCCTGCTTCAGGATCAGGGAAATCAGCGCCCGTGACATCGTCGGGGGCAAAACACCCCCCTCCCATGCCTCGTTAAAGGTCCGAACCAACAGGGGGCCCAACAGGTCCGCGTATTTCTTATAAAATTCAACCGGGAACCCATCCGGTCCCAGCGCCTTCTCCGACTGCATGTGGCCAATCCCTCTAACCAGCTCCTTCAACTCGATCGGACCCCCAGTCCCTCCACCTGCTCCTCCTGCACCCTTGGAAATCGCAGCCTGTCCAAAAAGCGCTCCATTCCCCCCCCCCCCCCGGCCCCACCACCGGCGGCTCCGACCGGTACAGTTCCCTGTAGAAGTCCCTAAAGACCTCATTGACCTCTGCCCCCTGCCGCACCACATTCCCACCCCTATCCTTCACTCCACCAATCTCCCTAGCCGCGTCCCGCTTGCGAAGCTGATGCGCCAGCATCCTGCTCGCCTTCTCTCCATACTCGTAGACCGCTCCCTGCGCCTTCCTCCACTGTGCCTCCGCCTTTCTGGTGGTCAATAAGTCAAACTTGGCCTGCAGGTTACGCCTCTCCCCCAGCAATCCCTCCTCCGGGGCCTCCCGGTATCCCCCTCCCAGGCTAGGACCCCTCCTAGCCGCGACGCTCCCTCCATAGTACTCCCGTGAGCCAGCTGACTTCTGCTGACACCGGTAGCTCCCGCTCTAACTCCGACCCCTCCCGATATGGGGTCACCCCCACCCCCAAACCAAACAGAATAACCAGCAACAGCATAAACAGTGATACAAAAAACACCCACAGCCCCCAATCCCTAGTTCGAGTACAACTTTTCAGCCTGCACAAAGGCCCACGCCTCCTCCGGGGACTCAAAATAGTAATGCCGGTCCTTGTAGGTGACCCACAAGCGCGCAGGCGGCAGCATGCCGAATTTCACCTGCTTGCTGTGGAGCACCGCCTTCGTCCGGTTGAACCCGGCCCTCCGCTTAGCCACCTCCGCATTCCAGTCCTGGTAGATGTGCACTACCGAATTCTCCCACTTGCTGCTCCTCACCTTCTTGGCCCATCGCAGCACACACTCCTGGTCACTGAACCGATGGAACCGCACCAGCACCGCCCGCGGGAGTTCTTTCGCCTTAGGCTGCCTGGCCAGTACTCTGTGGGCCCCCTCCAGCTCCAGGGGCAGATGGAAGGATCCTGCCCCCACCAGCGAGTTCAGCATCACGGCCACATAGGCCGGCAGGTCCGACCCCTCCAGCCCCTCCGCGAGGCCCAGGATCCGCAAGTTCTTGCGATGTTGGGCGAACAGTTGCCATACCAGGCTGTGATGCAGATGGATAGAATGCTCTCTATGGCACATCTGTAGAGGTTTGTGAGTCGATGCAGACATGCCGAATTTCTTTAGCTTCTGCAGGAATTAGAGACATTGTTTGGCTATCTTTAAAAAAAAAAGTTTTTCCAATTAAGGGGCAATTTAGTGTGGCCAATCCACCTAGCCTGCACATCTTTGGGTTGTGGGATGAAACCCACGCAAACATGGGGAGAATATGCAAACTCCACACGGACAGTGGCCCAGGGCCGGGATTCGAACCCGGGTCCTCAGCTCTGCAGTCCCAGTACTAATCACTGCGCCATATGCGCCCGTTGTTAGGATTTCTTGACCGTTGCATCAACGTGAGTGGACCAGGACAGACTGTTTGTGATGGTGACCCCCAGGAACTTAAAGCTATCAACCATCTCTACTTCGGAGCCATCGATGTAAACGTGAGTGTGTGTCGTGCTGCGCTTCCTGAAGTCAACGATCAGTTCCTTGATCTTTCCAGCATTTAGAGAGGTTGTTTTTGGTACACCATGCAACCAAATGATCTATCTCCCTTCTGTAGTCTGATTCGTTTTTGTTTGAGATACGACCCACCACAGTCATATCATCTGCAAACTTTAAAAAAAAATTTTAAGTACCTAATTCATTTTTTCCAATTAAGGGACAATTTAACGTGTTCAATCCACCTATCTTGGACATCTTTGTGTTGTGGGGGCGAAACCCACGCAAACATGGGGAGAATGTGCAAACTCCACATGGACCGTGACCCAGAGCCGGGATTGAACCTGGGACCTCAGTGGCGTGAGATTGCAGTGCTAACCACTGCGCCACCGTGCTGCCCCTTCACCTGCAAACTTATAGATTGAATTGGAGTTGAATCTCGCCACACAGTCATGTGTGCATTGGGAGTACTGTAGAGCAGTGCATCTCAAACTATCTGATCTGGCGGACCGACAGTTTTTTTTTCCAATGTGTCAGGGACCGGTGAGCAAAACAAGCCAATCCAGGATTACTGTCTCTTTCTTTTCTGGAAACACTCCAAGTACCGGCAGACGATGGCTCGCGTACCGGCACCGGTACGCGTACCACACTTTGAGAAGCACTGCTGTAGAGGATTGAGCACACATCCTTGTGGGGCCCCGGCGTTGAGGACTATTGTGGAAGAGATGTTGTTACCTATCCTGACAGATTGCCGTCTGTCGGTGCAACTGATGTTTACAGTGAATGGTAACTAATGTATAAAGTTTCTGTGTATGTTCACTTTCATCTTTGTTTTGTATCAAAAGAAAAACCCCAATAAAATAAAAAAAAATCTTTCAATCTCCACCTTTAAACATACTCGGTGACTGAGCTTCCACAGCCCTCTGTGGGTAGAGAATTTGCTGCGTAGAAAAGTTTTTCCTCATGTTGACTCTGGCTCTTTTGCCAATCACTTTAAATCTGCGTCCTCTAGTGCTCAACTGGCCGGCCAATGGGAATAGTTTCTCTCCGTCTATTCTGTCCAGATCCTTCATTTTAAGGACTCTGATTTTTTTTCCCATTGATCACCATTCCTGCCAGTATTCCAGCGGGATTCTCCGTCCACCCAGCTGCGTGTTTCTCGGTGGTGGGAGGTGGAGCGCCATTCGCTGGGGGCGGGATTCTCTGCTCCCACTGCTGTCATTGGGAATTTCCATTGAGGCCACCCCACACCGTCGGGAAACCCAGGGGAGGCGGGGGTGCGAGGCCAGACGGACCAGAGAATCTCGCCGCCGGTGAACGGCTGGAGAATTCCGGTCCATATTTCCACAAGATCATTCGGCCTGGCAATTTCCAACTCTTTAACATCACTTGACTCAACCCTGCCTCAGCTCATCCATCACAGCTCCAGGATCCCAGGTTCGATTCCCGGCTTGGGCCACTATGCGGAGTTTGCAGCTTCTCCCCGTGTCTGCGTGGGTTTCCTCCGGGTGCTCCGGTTTCCTCCACAGATGTGCAGGTTAGGTGGATTGCTCAAGGTAAATTGCCCTTAGTGTCCAAAAAAGGTTAGGTGGGGTTATTGTTATGGGGATAGGGTGGAACTGTGGACTTGTTTTTAATATAAATTTTGAGTTCCCAATTCATTTTTTTTCCAATTAAGGGGCAATTTTAGCACGGCCAATCCACCTAACCTGCACATCTTTGGGTTGTGGACTTAAGTAGGGTGTTCTTTCCAAGGGCTGGTGCAGACTCGATGGGCCGAATGGCCTCCTTTTTGCATTCTATGATTCTATGATCATATGACGAGGAAAGCTGATGATGGGATGTCTAGTTTGGTTATCCGTCCGATGATTCAAGATGACTATAGATCTTAGTGGAACTGGTTGCTGTGGGGTGTTTCATGGTCTAGGACTCATGGACATAATCACACTTTGGCTTGACCGCCACTTAGTGAGCAGGTGGCCACATGATCCATGCCCTGAGTGGATTTGACTGAGCGCTGCCTTCGAGGCAGGTCAAAGCCAGGGACCTCTGCTGCTGGGTCAGAGATGAGGTGTTGGTTCTTTAAGATGCATGCTCCTGGACATTGGGTTGACGGTGTCCAACATGTAGTCTCCCTGTGTGCTCTAATTCATCAAGAACTTGCCAGCTCATGCCATCAAGAAGACAACCAAACACCCAGAAGTGCCTCCTGGTCTGAAAAGCATCAAACATGTCAATCAAAGGTTCCTCGCGGGACAAACCAAGATAACTTGTCTAGTAGTCTGCATTCATCAACCCACCTACCCAGTCATGTTACGCTGGCCATCACAAATGGAAGCTGGCACCCATAATTTGGAGTGGGGACTGCAAGTGACCCAAAAAAATGAAAGTAGTGATTTTGATTATATGTGTAAAAAATAAAAAAACTGGGAACAATGTTGTGCTGTGTCGTGTCTCAAATGAAAATGAAATGAAATGAAATCTCAAATTTCTTAAATGTGGATTTGCTTTTAGAAGGAGATTGAGTGGTCATTTTGCACACAGCAAGATCCCATAAAGGACAGTGTGATGGGTGACTGGTTAATCTCATTTCTGATAGTATTAGCTGGGCATTAGGAAAATTCCCCTCGGCACCAGATGTTGCTAATAAGTTCGCTAATAAGATCAGGGAGGTATTGCGCCACATGCATCACACCGTCTAAAGTATTTCTTGAGCATCTAAGTGACATATCCTTGTGGGGCCCAGCGCGCCTGTTGTTCTGTCTGTGATTTGCTGAGATACAGGGGTTAAGCAGGCTTGCTACACCTTGTGCACACCTCCAACAATCCAGCCATCCATCATTAATTTATTTGCAATGAACTGTGTCAAATTTGGCTGCCTCACAATGAAAGACTCATGCATTTGCGATGGGAGTGGAACTGAGGTGTGTTATTTTCTGATGGGGGTTGTACATCATTTGCACTCTGATGGATTAATAATCCTCACTATTTAGATATGCTGCGAGGCTGTTGGTGTGGGTGAATTCTAAAGTTGTAATCTTTGTTTTCAAGTCCCTCCATGGCCTTGTCCCTCCCCAGTTCTGTAACCTCTATGCTCCTCCAATTCTGGTGCTTCGGTAGCAAAGATAGGAAGGCAGATTATTATTTGAATGGGTGTAAATTGAGAGAGGTGGGTACTCAGCGAGACCTTGATGCCCTCATACATCAGTCGCAGAACGTAAGCGCGCAGGTACAGCAGGTGGTAAAGAAGGCAAGTGGTATGTTGGCCTTCATAGCGAGAGGATTTGAGTATAGGAATAAAGATGTTTTACTGCAATTGCATAGGGCATTGGTGAGGCTACACCTGGCGTATTGTGGGCAGTTTTGGTGACCTTATCTGAGGAAGGATGGTCTTGCTATGGAGGGCGGGCAGCGAAGGTTTACCAGACTGATTCCTGGGATGGCGGGACTGTCATATGAGGAGAGACTAAGTGGGTTAGGATTATATTCACTGGAGTTTAGAAGAGTGAGAGGGGATCTCATAGAAACTTACAAAATTCTAACAGGATTAGACAGGGTAGATTCAGAAAGAATGTTCCCGATGGTGGGGGAGTCCAGAACTAGGGGTCATAGTTTGAGGATAAAGGGTAAACCTTTTAGGACTGAGGTGAGGCGGAATTTGCTATCGGTATCTGCACGGGCTCCAGTTATGCCTGCAGGGTACCATTTATTATTCCAGCTAATCTTGTCCCCTGCCTCACCTCATTATATGCTATATTGACGACTGTGTCAGTGTCGCCCCCTTTGCTCTCGAAACAAACTGAAAAAATTCATTGACTTTTTTCCAATCTCCACCCTTCTCCCACCTTCACCTGTCCCATCCCTTCCTTGACTTCACTACCTCCACTTTTTAGATCGGCTATCAATTAATAATGTTCACCACAAACCCACAGATTCCAACGCTATCTCGATTACACCTCCTCACGCTCTGCTTCCGGGATGGACTCATTCTGTTCTTCCGGTTTCCCTGCCTCCATTGCATCCGTTCCGATTATCCAATCGTCCTCACAGCAATTCCCAAATGCCGTTGTTTTCTCTCAACTGAGGCTGCCTACCCGGTGCGGCTGAGAGGGCCCTCCACTCTGCCTCATCTGTTTCAGATAACATGTTCTCACCTGGGTGGAGGAGAGGCGAGTAACCCTGTATCCCGGCCCGGGAGGAAGGCTGCCAGCCGCCGTTCGCCATGCCTGGTCGTAGGTGGCAGAGGCGGTCAGCGCCGTGGGCAACACCGTCCGGACTGGCCAGCAGTGTCAGACAAAACCGCACGACCTCCTCAGGGCGGCTAGGGTGAGTAGGCAGCGCTGTGCCCCAGGCACCAACCCCCGTCCCACACACCCGCACCCCCTCCCCACCAGGAGGATGACCCAACCCCCCCCCCCCCACCCCATCCCAGGCTGCATGCGTCGGACTATCGAACACTGATGTTTCTGCCCACCCGCCCTCCCACTCCCAGGAGAAGTCCTCCCACAACCGCCGGGAGTGGGAGAAGACAGGAGGGGGACCGCCGGACCTGCAGCCCCTCACCAAGGCAGAGCAGAGCACCCTGGATGTGGTTGGTGGCCTGGAGGAACGGGAGGTCGCGGGATGGAGCACGGCCGTGGGCGAGGAAGTGAGACCCCACTGAGTTGTGATTCCCTGTGACACATCAACCCCCCGAACACCCCCCACCATCCATACCCCCATAACACCCTCACTACCTACCACCCTCATCCCCACACCACCCTCACCCCCATAACACCCTCACCCCATAACACCCTCACTACCTACCATCCTCATCCCTACACCACCCTCACCACCCACCACCTTCACCCCCATCCCACCCTCACACCCACACCACCCTCATCCCCACACCACCCTCACCCCCATAACACCCTCACCCCATAACACCCTCACTACCTACCATCCTCATCCCTACACCACCCTCACCACCCACCACCTTCACCCCCATCCCACCCTCACCCCCACCCACCCTCACACCCACACCACCCTCACCCCAATAACACCCTCACCCCCATAACACCCTCACTACCTACCACCCTCATCCCCACCCACCCTCACACCCACACCACCCTCACCCCAATAACACCCTCACCCCCATAACACCCTCACTACCTACCACCCTCATCCCCACACCACCCTCACCCCCACCACCTTCACCCCCACCCACCCTCACACCCACACCACCCTCACCCCAATAACACCCTCACCCCCATAACACCCTCACTACCTACCACCCTCATCCCCACACCACCCTCACCCCCCACCACCTTCACCCCCACCCACCCTCACACCCACACCACCCTCACCTCCATAACACCCTCACTCCCATACCTTCACCCCCACCCTCACCCTCACTACCTACCACCCTCATCCCTACACCACCCTCACCCCCACCACCTTCACCCCACCCCACCCTCACCCCCACACCACCCTCACTACCTACCACCCTCACCCCCACACCACCCTCACCCCCACAGCACCCTCACCCCACACCACCCTCACCCCCACACCACCCTCACTACCTACCACCCTCACCCCCACACCACCCTCACTACCTACCACCCTCATCCCACACCACCTTCACCCCCACCCCACCCTCAACCCACACCACCCGCACCCCATAACACCCTCACTACTTGCCACCCTCACCTCCACACCACCCTCACCCCCACACCACCCTCACTACCTACCACCCTCACCCCCACACCACCGTCACCCCCACACCACCCTCACCCCACACCACCCTCATCCCCACACCACCCTCACTACATACCGCCCTCACCCCCACACCACCCTCACTACCTACCACCCTCATCCCCACACCACCTTCACCCCCACCCCACCCTCAACCCACACCACCTGCACCCCATAACACCCTCACTACTTACCACCCTCACCTCAACACCACCCTCACCCCCACACCACCCTCACTACCTACCACCCTCACCCCCACACCACCCTCACTACCTACCACCCTCATCCCCACACCACCTTCACCCCCACCCCACCCTCACACCCACACCACCCTCACCCCCACACCACCCTCACTACCTACCACCCCTCACCCCCACACCACCCTCATCCCCACACCACCCTCACCCCCACCCCACCCTCACCCCCATAACACCCTCACTACCCCCCACCCTCACACCCACCCCACCCTCACACCCACACCACCCTCACCCCCATAACACCCTCACTCCCATACCTTCACCCCCACCCCACCCTCACTACCTACCACCCTCACCCCCACACCACCCTCACCCCACACCACCCTCATCCCCACCACCTTCACCCCCACCCCACCCTCACCCCACACCACCCTCACTACCTACCACCCTCACCCCCACACCACCCTCACCCCACACCACCCTCACACCCACACCACCCTCACTACCTACCACCCTCACCCCCACACCACCCTCACCCCACACCACCCTCACCCCACACCACCCTCACCCCACACCACCCTCACTACCTACCACCTTCATCCCCACACCACCCTCACCCCCACACCACCCTCACTACCTACCACCCTCACCCCCACACTACCCTCACCCACACACAACCCTCACCCCCACCACCTTCACCCCACCCCACCCTCATCCCCACCCCACCCTCACCTCCACACCGCCCTCACCCCCCACCACCCTCACCCGACTCCACCCTCACCCCCACACCATCCCCTCTCCCCACACCACCCTCACCCCCCCACCCACCCTCACTACCTACCACCCTCACTACCTACCACCCTCACCCCCACACCACCCTCACCCCCACACCCACCCTCACCCCCATAACACCCTCCCCCCACCACCACCCTCACCCCCCACCACCCTCACCCGACACCACCCTCATCTGGTCGGGCACTTTAGTGAAGAGGCTCCTAGGACACTATCTGGTGCTCACCACA
This sequence comes from Scyliorhinus canicula, assembly GCF_902713615.1. Lineage (NCBI taxonomy): Eukaryota > Metazoa > Chordata > Chondrichthyes > Carcharhiniformes > Scyliorhinidae > Scyliorhinus > Scyliorhinus canicula. The sequence goes on along the minus strand of NC_052148.1, from coordinate 269,852,739 downwards.
CAGCTGATCGGGTACAGCAGGTGGAGGTAGGAGCACCCGAGGGAGCAGACGGTCAGAGGGCAGTCTGATCCCAGGAACTAGCTGCCGTCCACATGCTTCGAGCTTCTGGAACGGACGGTCCCATCAATCATGGAGATGCAGTACACTGAGCCAGGGACTACATAAGGGGTTGTCGGCGAGCATCCAGAACAGAACCTGCAGGTGCAGTTGGAGGAGTCAAACTGTGTGCAGGAGCAGGAGGTGGCGTCCGCGGTGGTGTCATTGGTGGGGCGACGGTTTTGGCTATGGATCAGCCTGTCCAAGGCCTGGGGAACTCTGTGCAGACGCTGGCCGAGGCCCAGGACAGGGTTGCTGCCTCACAGGCGACCGTCTCAGGACCACGGACACCGCACCCCAACCTGGAAATTGCAGCGGCGCTCCTCAGCGTGGCTCAGTCACAGCAGGCCATGGCTGGGAACGTCAGCAGCATTGCCCAGGTGCTGGACGACATGGCGCAGACCCAGCGGGAGGTGGCGCAGTCCCAGATTAATTTTGTACACTCCCAGGGCTCCTTTACGAGACCAGTGAGGGCCTCCAGAACTGGCAGTGCCTGCTGGTGGGGGAGCCTCAGGGGATTAGCTTCCCTCGCACCCCTGTCCAATGGAGTCGCCCCGGGACCATCGGGCACCCCGAGGGAAGAGGAGGTGTTGGTGCCAATGCCGGCGACTCCTGGAGGGAAGGTTCCTTAACAACGCAGCGCCTCAGACTCCCCCCCCCCACCCCCCCCCCCCCCACCCACCCCCCACCCCCCACTCCCACCGCCTCCTGTCCCTGGTGCATCTGGTGGGCAGTGGGCAAAACAGGGTGGCACCATGCCACCGGGGACACCCAAGCAGACACCGGGTCCATCCATGACCGGTCACCCTAGAAGACGCCCGCCAATGGGGACCCGGGTCGCAGGATGGGAATGAGAGCAAGCCGCCTCCCCTCCTGATGTACCGTCTGGGGAACCACCTGGACGTAACGTTAGGGCCCGTAAGGCCAGAAAGTTAGACACCAGTTAAGTTAGCACGGGTGCAGGGCACAGTTTAGTTATAGGGGATAAGGCACAAATCTGTATATATTCGTTCACATAACCTGTTCCCACTGTTACAACCTGCCTCAGTGCTCAGTCTGATTGATGGGTGTGAGGGGTGGGCTGGTCTGGGCTGGCCAGGGTGGGGTGGGGGCGGGGGGAATAGGTGGGCCCTGTGGGTGGTCCAGGCTCCTCCCTTCACCATCCCCCCCGACTGACCCCACCACCACTGCCCCAGGGATTCAATGGGACTGTGATGGACTGGCCAGCTCGCTTGCAGGGGTCACCCAAGTGGACGGTGGAAAGTGTTACCGTGAGCAGGTGCCAGACATTATTATATGGTGAGGAGCAGCAGAGCTCAACGCAAAGCGGGTTGTCTTCATCATCCATCCCGTGGACCAGATCCGATGTCACTGACAACTAAGCGCCCCCACCTCGTAGTGCGTAGCAAATGGGGGGTGGCCGTGGTGGGGAGAGGGGTGGGGAGTGAGGGCATGTGGGGTTGGGGTGCGGTGTCCGTGCCTCTGAACTGTCCCTCCTCCCTAGTTGGTGAACCTGGAGGCGATCAGAGTGTCCCGTATGTGTTGGCCCTGGCGCGCAAGACGTGCGGCCTTCCAAGACTGCCTGGGCTCCATGTTCTGCCCACCCTCACCATCCCCCGCTTCCTCCTCGTCCGACAAGGCCTGGCATTCCTCCTCCTCCAGCACATCGCCCCTCTGCTGTGCGATGTTGTGGAGGATGCAGCAGGCCTCCACGATGAGGGCGACCCTCTCAGCCTCACACTGGAGGGCCCCTCCAGAGTGATCCAGGCACCTGAACCGCATCTTCAGGAGGCTGGAGCATCGCTCAGTCACACTCCTGGTTGTGGCATGGGCTTCGTTGTAGCGGGTCTCTGCGTCGGTCAGTGACCTCTGGATTGGCATCATCAGCCACTACCACAGTGGATTAGCCCTGTTGCCCAGGGGTAAACCTGGCTGCCAGGGGGTGTGGGGGAGGGGGGGGGGGGGGGAGTCTCGAAAATGTCAGGAATCATCGAGTGTGCCAGGCTGAAGGCATCGTGCACAATGCCCGGGTACTGGTGCAGAGGTGAATGATGGTCACACACCAGCTGCATGTTCATCGACTGGAACCCCTTTCGGTTTGTGTAGAGCGGCCTGTCGGCTCTAGGTGCTTGTAGGGGGACATGAATCCCGTCGATCACTTCCTGGACCCGGGGCATCTCGGCGATTTCGGTGAGCCCTGCTGCCCGGGCATCCTGGTGGGCTCGGTCCACATTGAAGTGGCCCTATTGATCCGTCTGGGCATATAGGGCCTCCGTGATATGCGCAGATGCACCGAGGTCTGTGAGATCGAGTAGAAGTTCAGGGCGACCATCACCTTGACAGCCACCAGGAGTGGGTGTCCTCCCCCAAACTCCCACAGTGCCAGCCGTGCCATCATCTGGCAGACATGTCGCACTGTCTCCCTGCTCAGTCGGAGTCTTTGACGGTATGTTGGGTCCGGCAGGTCCTCGAATGACAGGTGCTGCTGGTACACATGAGGCCTCATGCGGCACCTCCTTGGCACCACCCCCTTGGGCGGCTGGCTCTCCAACCTGGGCGCTGCCACCTGGCCCTCAGCTACCCGCTCCGCTGCTATACGCTCTGCTGCTGCAGCCTCCTCCTCCTCGAGCAGTGCCACCTCGCAGCAGTAGTATGTCCCCCAGAGCTGCAGTGAACAGCAGGAAGGTCACCATTGCTGGATGAATTCCAATATCCATTGTCTGCAGAGGGTGAAAGGTCGACATATTAGCATGGTGCGTACCCCCCTGACCAACCAGGTCCAACGGGCTACATGGTGGCCCTGGTTGGCGCTATTGGCTCCGCCCCCACATGTCCCCCCCCCCCCCCCCACCCTTCACCCCCGGCCCCATTAGTGGCCGGCACCGTGAGGGCCTCAGGTTCTGGCACCCCCCCATCCCTACACCCCTGGCCCCATTGGTGGCCGGCACCATATGGGCCTCTGGCCCTGGCACCCAATCTTGATGCCGGGGTAACATTGGCTGGCACTGCCCCCCACCAGGGGTGGGCACCGTGGCCCTCGTAGGGGCTACTGTAGGCGTTGCCCTGGGTGGGCCGCCAGTGGGTGGCGCCCAGGTTGGTGGGGGGTGAGGGGATGTAGCCTGGGAGGGGTTTCGAGCGCCCATACAGTCGGTGTCACTCTGCAGAACCAGGGGCAGGCGGTGGGTGGTCAGTGAGTTGTGCAACACGATGGCTGCCTTGCAGGCCGCGGTAATGGTGGTCAGTGCCTGGACATCGCCCAGTCCGGTGGGGGGTCCATGCCCTGGCATGGTCCCCCTCGCCCCAGCCAGCTTGGCCAGTGTCCTGCCCAGCAGCCCACGATCGCCCCTCTCCATGCCCTACCTCCTCTCTTTCCCTCAGCAGCCACCACACCGGTTTCATGATTTTTGAAAGCACACGTGAACCATGCCGGCAGGAACTCGGCCCATCGGAGACGGAGCATCGCGGAGGCCCTGGAGAATACCAGGTCGGGCCTGCTAATGACATGCGAAAGTTGTTTACTGGATGTGCGTTCCGGAACGCATTGGCGCCGCTGTCGTGGCGACAGAGAATCACGATTCTCCACCCAATCGCGTTTCCTGATTCCGCCGTCGGCTGACGGAGATTCCCACCCATTATTTCTCCTCAACTCTGTTTTAAATTTGTTGCCTCTTACCCTAAGACTATGACCTCTCGTTCTGCAGTTTATTGGGCTCAGCCAAGGACCTCGGTTATGTGGGTTGTATACGGGGACTGCGGCACTGAGGATCCGTGTTCGAACCCGGGTTTGCACATTCTTCCTAAGTCTGCGTGGGTTTCCTCCGGGTGCTCCGGTTTCCTCGCATATTCCAAAGATGTGCAGGCCAGGCGGATTGGCCATGCTAAATTGGCCCTTAATTGAAAAAAATAATAATTGGGTACTCTAAATTTTTTTTAAATGTTGAATAAAATCTAATTCCACGTGTGTTGCGACTCTGGGGCAAGTGGGGCTGTGGAGTGGCCCACAGTGATCATGCCTGAATATCAAAGCTTACAAAACACATGGACATGGACAATGCTGGCAAATTAGCTTTTGAATGTGAGCTGTTTTGTATCGGTAACAATTACCCAAATGTTTCCTTCTGCAAGTTTTTGAGTTAGGCTTACTTCCCCAGTTACAGCAGATCCAACATTTTGTGCATCTCCAGCTCTCAATTAACCTCGGATGGTTGATTAATGCTTCAGAGTTGCTTGATTAACTGGGCAATCAATCAGTGTGATTCTCTGCTAACTTTATGCATGACTATATTACCTGATAATAGCTTATCGCTCCTGTACCTGGACTGTCACTTTGGGCGATCTGCGAGGCTTCATCCTCGAACCCTCCCAGCCCCCCACCCTCAGCATCGATTGCGTGATGCCCCTTGGTCACATGACCTGAAGTCAAGGGGTGGTGGTGGTGGTTGGGGGGGGGGGGGGGGGGGTCAGCTTTCTCAGTCATACTGGGGAGACCAGCAGCTCTACTCTTTCACTCCAATCCCTCGGATGCATTTAGACAACTTGTTTCTCCCATTTTGGATGGTGGGCAGCTTACACTTTGCAAGCACTGCAGAAACTAGTCCCTTTGGCCCTTGCCACAAACTGGATGAGATACTAAATTGAGTCCCGTCTGCTCAAGCGCGCAAACATAAAAGATTTAGGGAAACCCGTTCAAAGCGGAGCAGAAACGTTATCCCCAGTCTCCTGGCCAATAATGTCCCCTCAATCAACACCACTGAGGCAAATGATCTGTTCTCTGTCACCTAGCTGTTTGTGGGAGCTTGCTGTGCGCACATTTGCAACAGTGACTGCACTTGAAAAATAATTCCATTGGTTTGCGATGTCCTGAGGTTGTGAATGGCGCTAATCTCGATGCAAGCCTTTCTTTCTTCAGCACCCACTGGGAGCAACTATATATATCCATCTCTGGAACACACCGGCCTTCACCCTTGCCCCTTCCCTACCTTAATCAAACTGCTGCTTGAACTGTTATCCCTTCCCTGGTCACTGGCTATTCTGTTGCTCTGTTGGCCATTCCCTAATAATCTTTATTGTCACAAGTTGGCTTACATTAACACTGCAATGAAGTTACTGTGGAAAGCCCCTAGTCGCCACACTCCGGGACCTGTTCAGATGCAAAGAGGGAGAATTCAGAATGTCCAATTCACCTAACAAGCACATCTTTTGGGACTTGTGGGAGGAAACCGGAGCACCTGGAGGAAACCCACACAGACACAGGGAGAACGTGCAGACTCCACACAGACAGTGACAAAAGCCGGGAATTGAACCTGGGACCCTGGTGCCGTGAAGCAACAGTGCTAACCATTGTGCTACCGCACCACCCATATCAAAGAACAAAGAATAATACAGCACAGGAACAGGCCCTTCAGCCCTCCAAGCCTGTACCGGTCATGACACCAACCTTTGCCAAAACCCTCAGCACTTCCTTGTGCCGCATCACTCTATACCCATCCTATCCATATGTTTGTCAAGGTGTCTTTTGAACGTCGTTAATGTATCTGCTTCCACAACCCCCCCGGCAAAGCGTTCCAGGCACTCACCACCCTCTGCGTAAAAACCTGCCTCGCACATCTCCTCTAAACTTTGCCCCATGGACCTTAAACCTATGCCCCCCTGGTGACTGACCCCTCCACCCTGGGAAAGAGTGCCTGCCCATCCGCTCTGTCCATGCCCCTCTTAATCTTGTTGACCTCTATCAGGTCACCCCTCAACCTCCGTCTTTATAATTAAATCAGTCCGAGTCTATTCAGCCCCTCCGCATAGCTAACACCCTCCAGACCAGACAACATCCCAGTAAACCTCCTCTGCACCCTCTCCAAAGCCTCTACATCCTTCTGGTAGTGTGACGACCAGAATTGTGCGCAATATTCGAAGTGTGGCCTTACCAAGGTTCGATACAACTGTAGCATGACTTGCCAGTTTTTAAACTCGATGCCCCGTCCAATGAAGGCAAACCGCATGCTTTCTTGACTACTTGTGTTTCCACCTTCCTCTGTGCTGTGTCATTAAAACCGTAGCAATTTATTATATGATTAGGTAATTGACGTAATCAGAGCATGTGTTTTAACATTTTTGCATGAAGCGCTGCCTGCCTAAGGGTAACTTACAATTATTTTATGAGTTGCCTTTTTCCTATTTGATTGCTAATTAATAATGCGTTCCTGATTGGAATGTGAGCCAACATGGCTGAACTAATGGGCGGCAACATGCTGAGAGTGTCGGAGCCTAATGACCCATCGGCACTGACAGGAGATTTCACAATGACCTCTGCATCGCTTCAGGAGTGTATTAGCTTCCCATGAACAATTACAACAACCTGTACCTTAACACAGAAAACCTTAACAATAGAAAACTGCTTCATTGAGCTGAGAGATAAATTGGATACTGAGTCAGAGGAGGAGGTAATGAGGTTGGAGTGGGGTGTGGGGGAGGGGGGGAGCGGGTTGGGGTAGCAGTGGTTCACCAAGAGATTGGCCAGAGGGTTTTAAGGGAGAGAGGTGGGTGAAGAGGTGCTTGGGGTTTTGTCAAAGTGCCATGTTGGGTGTTGCTTGGGCAATCATGGTCCTCCAAACATTTCAATCGGAGCAACCGTGGATGTTGTTGGAGTTCTGGTGAGTGTTAACACAATGGCGTTGGGGTCCATCGACAATTCGTGGATGTACCGAGCAAGGTGTTGACACGAATGGTGCCAACCCCATTCATGCGAGTGTTTTGATAATAATTGTTTGTATTGACCGCATTTTATGGTAGCACAGTGATTAGCACTGTGGCTTCACAGTGTCACTGTCCCAGGTTCGATTCCCGGCTTGGGTCACTGTCGGTGGGGAGTTTGCACGTTCTCCCCGTGTCTGCGTGGGTTTCCTCCGGGTGCTCCAGTTTCCTCCCACAAGTCCTGAAAGATGTGCTTGTTAGATGAATTGGACATTCTGAATTCTCCCTCTGTGTACCCGAACAGGCGCCGGAATGTGACGACTAGGGGCTTTTCATAGTAACTTAATTGCAGTGTTAATGTAAGCCTACTTGTATCAATAAAGATTATTACTATTTGACTGGAAAGGGAAGCATGAGGTGTTTTCCTGATGCCTCCCTTTTGTCGAAGGGAACACAAACCACCTTCCCAGAGGATCCGCCTCTGCCTGGCACCAGTCCGCTGTTTTCCTCCACCTTTGCTGCCATAGGTAACGCCAGATCCACCAGTGGCCATCACTTATAACCCTGAGCACGGGTCCCTTTCAGGTACTGCTGGCTGGTCTCGGAGCTGGCAAAATAGCAAGGTCATCCACATTCTGGGGCTCATTCGGAAACCTCCTGCTAACCCACGGCTTAAAGAGGAAATTGCAGAGCATGGGGTAAAGGCAGATAAAGGCGTGATATCAATGGTGAAGCACATGGAATGGGGAAAGGAACAGAGACTCCGGGAAAAACGGAGTGTAGGGGTGGAGGGGGTTACAGGGCAACAGCAGGGGCAAGACTCCGGAAGTATTTAAACATGAGGATGAGAGTTTTAAGTTTGACGATGGGGTTGATGAAAAAGAAAAAAAAGAGAAAATCGCTTCTTGTCATGAGTAGGCTTCAATGAAATTACCGTGAAAAGTCCCTAGTCGCCACATTCCGGCACCTGTTCAGGGAGGCTGTTACGGGAATCGAACCGTGCTGCTGGCCTGCCTTGGTCTGCTTTCAAAGCCAGCGATTTAGCCCAGTGTGCTAAACAGGGTAAGCTGGAGCGAATTCAGACAGCGGAGCTTTGAATGAAATTAATTAACAATAAAATAGACAAAAGACAACTTATAAAATAATTGCAAGTTAGACTTAGACAGGCAGCGCTTTGCGCAATGATATTGAAACATGCATTCAGAATCTATCATGTCATGTAAAATGCCTATTCATAGAATAAATTGCTACGGTTGTAATGATCCTGGTTGTAAACAGCAGAAAACAGACCAGGCAGAGAGTTGCTAACAAAATATTTTTACTTGGGTGTAAAAGGTGATTATAACGATAAAAGCATTCTAGTAATTTGTAGCGTAAGTAACTGCCCCTCAGCCATTTACACTGCCACCCTTACCTGGATTAGTTGGCACAATGGAATTCTGCTAAATTGCCACCTAAGTTCTTGGTGAATCTCGATGCTGCACTAATTAACTAGGTGCGGTGACATAGATCGAGTAGCTGAGGCTATTTGAGTTTCGAAAAGCGAAGAATCATAATGTTGGGCTGTAATTCTTTAAACTTTTCATTAATTGACCACTCCCAGTTCAGACATTGAGCAACGGCAATTCACACGCTTCACAGGGGCAGCAGGGCAGCATGGTGGTTAGCATAAATGCTTCACAGCTCCAGGGTCCCAGGTTCGATTCCCGGCTGGGTCACTGTCTGTGTGGAGTCTGCACGTCCTCCCCCTGTGTGCGTGGGTTTCCTCCGGGTGCTCCGGTTTCCTCCCACAGTCCAAAGATGTGCGGGTTAGGTGGATTGGCCATGCTAAATTGCCTGTAGTGTCCTAATAAAAAAGTAAGGTTAAGGGGGGGTTGTTGGGTTACGGGTATAGGGTGGATACGTGGATTTGAGTAGGGTGATCATGGCTCGGCACAACATTGAGGGCCGAAGGGCCTGTTCTGTGCTGTACTGTTCTATGCTCTATGCTCTATATTACCTGGACAATTGTAAAATAAACCCTATTCTCAAAAGGAATCCACCGTTAGTTGAACACAACCTTTTCTTGGCTTCTATGGTAACTAGTGTGAACTTGTAGAGTTGTGGAATGCTATTCGCCCCATCTTGCCTGTGTTATTCATTGGGTTTCATTGGTAGCACCCATAGAGTACTAGTGACTAAACTGCTGCTGGCAGTGTGGGAGTGGATCATTGCGAAGAGCGCGTGAAGCAAATTGAAGCGAGTGAAGACAGAGGGGAGGAAATTTTACAAAAAAGAAGCAGTTGGCAGCAACACCTCTTCATATTGGTTTTGAACAATGACAGGACGTAACCCGTGTTATGCTCCTCTTGCTCAATGTGGGAGCTCAGGGACATGGCTGATGTCCCCGGCTCCTTCACATGCGGGAAGTGTGTCCAGCTGCAGCTCTTGTTAGACTGCATGACGGCTCTGGAGCTACGGATGGACTCACTTTGGAGCATCCGCGATGCCGAGGAGGTCGTGGATAGCACGTTTAGCGAATTGGTCACACCGCAGATGAGGTTTGCTGAGGGAGAAAGGGAATGGGTGACCAAAAGGCAGAGAAAAAGCAGGAAGGCAGTGCAGGTGTCCCCTGCGGTCATCCCCCTCCAAAACAGGTATACCGTTTTGGATACTGTTGGGGGAGATGGCTCACCAGGGGAAGGCAGCAGTAGCCAGGTTCATGGCACCATGGCTGTCTCTGCTGTGCAGAAGGGCAGGAAAAAGAGTGGGAGGGCTATAGTCATAGGGGATTCAATTGTAAGGGGAGTAGACAGGCGGTTCTGTGGTTGAAAACGAGAGTCCCGAATGGTATGTTTCCTCCCAGGTGCACGGGTCAGGGATGTCTCAGATCGGCTGGAGAACATTCTGATGGGGGAGGGTGAACAGCTAGTTGTCGTGGTGCATATAGGCACCAATGATAGAGGTAAAAAACGGGATGAGGTCCTACAATCAGAATTTAGGGAGTTAGGGGCCAAGTTAAAAAGTCGGACCTCAGAGGTAGTAATCTCAGGATTGCTACCAGTGCCACGTGGTAGTCAGAGTAGAAATGAAAGAATAGGGAGGATGAATGTGTGGCTTGAGAGATGGTGCAGGAGGGAGGGGTTCAGATTTTTGGGACATTGGGACTGGTTCTGGGGGAAGTGGGACTGCTACAAATTGGATGGTCTACACCTGGGCCGGACTGGAACCAATGTCCTTGGGGGTGCTTTTGCTAACGCTGTTGGGGAGGGTTTAAACTAATGAAGCGGGGGATGGGAACCAAATGAGGAGGTTAGTGGACAGTAAGGAGGTAGTAACTAAAGCCTGTAAGGAACTAGATCATGAAGTCAGCGTGACTAAGGGGCAGAGTAGGCAGGGAGCAGATGATGAACGCAAAGGGACTGGTGGTCTGAGGTGCATTTGTTTTAATGCAAAAAGTGTAATAGGTAAGGCAGATGAACTTAGGGCTTGGATTAATACCTGGGAGTATGGTGTTATTGCTATTACTGAGACTTGGTTGAGGGAAGGGCATGATTGGCAACTAAATATCCCAGGATATCAATGCTTCAGGCGGGATAGAGAGGGAGGTAAAAGGGGTGGAGGAGTTGTATTACTGGTCAGAGAGGATATCACAGCTGTGCTGAAGAAGGGCACTATGGAGGACTCGAGCAGTGAGGCGATATGGGCAGAGCTTAGAAATAGGAAGGGTGCGGTAACAATGTTGGGGCTGTACTACAGACCGCCCAACAGCGAGCGTGAGATAGAGTGACAGATTATGGAAAGATGTATGTGCAACAGGGTGGTGCTGATAGGAGATTTTAATTTTCCCACCATTGACTGGGATGCACTTAGTGTCAAAGGTCTAGATGGAGCAGAATTTGTAAGGCATATCCAGGAGGGTTTTCTTGAGCAGTATGTAAATAGTCCAACTCGGGAAGGGGCCATACTGGACCTGGTGTTGGGGAATGAGCCCGGCCAGGTGGTTGAAGTTTCAGTCGGGGATTACTTGGGGAATAGTGATCACAATTCCGTAAGTTTTAGAATACTCATGGACAAAGACGAGAGTGGTTCTAACGGAAAAGTGCTAAATTGGGGGAAGGCCAACAATCCCAAAATTCGGCAGGAGCTGGGGAATGTGGATTGGGAGCAGCTGTTTGAAGGTAAATCCACATTTGATATGTGGGAGGCTTTTAAAGAGAGGTTGATTAGAGTGCAGGACAAACATGTCCCTGTGAAAATTAGGGATAGAAATGGCAAGATTAGGGAACCATGGATGACAGGTGAAATTGTGAGCCTAGCTAAGAGGAAAAGGAAGCATACATAAGGTCGAGGCCACTGAAGACAGATAAAGCTTTGGAAGAATATCTGGAATGTAGGACCAATCTGAAACGAAAAATCAAGAGGGCTAATAGTGGTCATGAAATATCTTTAGCAAACAGGGTTAAGGAAAATCCCAAAGCCTTTTATTCATATATAAGGAGCAAGAGGGTAACTAGAGAAAGGGTTGGCCCACTCAAGGACAAAGGAGGAAAGAGAAAGTCAGAGAAAATGGGTGAGATTCCTCACGAGTACTTTGCATCGGTATTCACCTAGGAGAGGGACATGACGGATGTTGAGGTTAGGGATAGATGTTTCATTACCCTAGGTCAAGTCGGCATAAGGAAGGAGGATGTGTTGGGTATTCTAAAAGGCATTAAGGAAGAAGCTTTTCCCCAGAGTGGGGGACTCAATTACTAGGGGTCACAAGTCCAAGGTGAGAGGGCAAAAGTTTAAGGGAGATATGCGTGGAAAGTTCTTTACGCAGAGGGTGGTGGGTGCCTGGAACGCATTGCCGGCAAAGGTAATAGAGGCGAGCATGATAGCGCCATTTAAGATGTATCTAGACAGATACATGAATGGGCAGGGAGCAGAGGGATACAGATCCTTAGAAAATAGGCGACTGTTTTAGATCGAGGATCTAGATCGGCGCAGGCTTGGAGGGCTGAAGGGCCTGATCCTGTGCTGTAATTTTTCTTTGTTCTTTGTTCTTTGTATTTAAGATTCTTTAAGCTCTGGTTAAAATTTATTTGTCCACCTTTGGAGACTGCAAAACTAGAGGGGCATAAATGTAAAACAGGCACTAAAAAAATGACAACAGCTTACATTTATAAAGCATCTTTACTGTAATAAAATGTCCCAAGGATCTTCACAGGAACATTACACAACAAAGTATGGCACTTTTGTTTATTCATTTATGACTGGCCCAGCAGTTGCCCTTGAGAATGCGGTGGTGAGACATTCGTGAACCCGCTGCAGTGCCTGATATGTAGGTACACCCAAAGTTCCAGGATTTTGACCCAGCAACAATGAAGGAACTACAATATATTTCCAAGTCATGAAGGTGAGTGACTTGGAGGGGAACCTCCAGGTGGTGGTGTTCCCCAGGTATCTGCTGCCCTTGTCCTGGATCAGTGTCCTTCAAACTTTTTTTCCCGGGACCCACTTTTGTCAACCGGTCGCCCTTCGTCACCCACGTCGACCGACCTTCACCACACCTAATAATAATAATCTTTATTAGTATCACAAGTAGGTTTACATTAATACATTACATTAATTGTGGGCAGCACGGTAGCATTGTGGATAGCACAATTGCTTCACAGCTCCAGGGTCCCAGGTTCGATTCCCGGCTTGGGTCACTGTCTGTGTGGAGTTTGCACGTTCTCCCCGTGTGTGCGTGGGTTTCCTCCGGGTGCTCCGGTTTCCTCCCACAGTCCAAAGATGTGCAGGTTAGGTGGATTGGCCATGATAAATTGCCCTTAGTGTCCAAAATTGTCCTTAGTGTTGGGTGGGGTTACTGGTTATGGGGATAGGATGGAGGTGTGGACCTTGGGTAGGGTGCTCTTTCCAAGAGCCGGTGCAGACTCAATGGGCCAAATGGCCTCCTTCTGCACTGTAAATTCTATGATCTATGAATACTGCAATGAAGTTACTGTGAAAATCCCCAAATTGCCACATTCCGGCTCTTGTTCGGGGACTCGGAGAGAGAATTCAGTATGTCCAATTCACCTCACAGCACGTCTTTCGGGACTTGTGGGGGGAAACTGGAGCACCCGGAGGAAACCCACGCAGACACTTGGTGAACGTGTAGACAGTGAACCAAGTAGGAATAGAACCTGGGACCCTGGCACTGTGAAGCAACAGTGCTAACCACTGTGCTGTCACGTTCGCTTATCTTGAATACGAAAGGGGAGCTTATTGGTTCTCATGATCTCCCTCCAATCAGATTCAAAGGAGGAGAGGGCAATGCGCATATCAGATGTTGACTTCAGCCAATTCCTTTGTGCCTTCTCCATCTTTACGAAAACAGAAAATCCAGTCTCGACATGCAGGGTAATAGCAACAAAATGCCTATTTTACTCAGCACTGGATACTCCTGGGAGATGCTACTCCAGAATGCTGACAGACTCATGTGTTTTTGGCCTGTTTTTAATGTGGTATCACAGGTCAGGTACAGCAGCATAGTCTTTTCATTAGGAATCAGATTTAGGTTAATAACTGATTCTGGAGTCTCAAGCACAAAATTAATTTTTCATCCACCACTTCTCTTTCAAAATCTGAAACTTCACCTCTCATTTGCCCCTACTTCCCTGCATGCAACACACATGGGCTTTGCATTGGCACAAATGACAAAACCGTACCTCAAGCAAGTATCTTTATACTGCTTTGTTCCTGAGTTAAGTTTCTTCTTTGTAAGCTGTTAACCAGAGGCCCTAGTGCTCTGTACAGAGCTAACACTGGCATTGCTCTGGCCTGCCCTGGACTCTCCTGCACAGCTCTCTCCAGCAGATTCTGGTGTGAGATCCTGTCCAATAGGTAAACTGCCTATTTTGAGTCTCAGGCTGTCACTTACTTTTAAGAAAACCTTTCATCTTCACATGTCACTTGCCGTGCTTGCCGACAGCTGAAAGATGGAAGCAACACTGCTCTGTGATTTGGGGCCAAAAAGCAGGTACCTGCAGGGCACCTGACATCAAGTGTGCGTCCAGGAAGCATGACCAGTTCTCTGCTGCCGCCATGCTGGAAGACTCCACGCATTCTCCTTTATTTCCCTTTGAAAGTCGGCGGCAGCTGCCTTTCTCAATGTAAATGGTGAACCCGCCTCCCATCCATTAATTCCATCTTCACCTCCCACTGCCTGGGGAAAGCGGGCAGCATAATCAAAGACCCCTCCCACCCGGCTTACTCACTCTTCCAACTTCTTCCATTGGGCAGGAGATACAGAAGTCTGAGAACACGCACCACGCACGAACAGACTCAAAAACAGCTTCTTCCCCACTGTTACCAGACTCCTAAACGACCCTCTTATGGACTGACCTGATTAACACTACACCCTGTATGCTTCACCCGATGCCGGTGGTTATGTAGTTACATTGCATACCTTGGGTTGCCCTAATATGTATTTTCTTTATTTTAATTTCATGTACTTAATGATCTCTGGAGCTGCTCGCAGAAAAATACTTTTCACTGTACCTCGGTACACAGGACAATAAACAAACCCGATCCAGTCTAAAAGGTGGTAGCGGCTGTTGGGCGCTTCTCCTGCGAATCGGGACCACCGCAGGAATGGCACAGCTTCTTTGCTCTGCGACCCTCCCAACACCCGCCTGCGACCCGCCTGTGGTTTGTCCAGTATTCAGGGCTGCTGAGGAATCCAGGGAAAACCTCTTTATCCAGAATTTAGGACTTACCGCCACACAGAGGGGTCGAGGTGAGGAGTGTGGATGCATTTGAGGGGAAGTTGGACATACACAAGTGGGAGAAAGGAATTGTAGCACATACTGACAGGGCGAGGTGTAAATCTAATGGGAGGGTGGCTCATGTGGAGAATAAAATTGGGATTGTTTGGGGTGAAGAATCGGTTTGTGTGCTGTAAAAGTCTGTGAAAAAAAAGACAGAGAAGGGAGCTTTCTTCAGGATTTTAGTTCGTCTGCTGACAAGTGCACAGCCGCTGGGTTTGAGAGACGATACAGAATTCTAGTTGAATTAAATCAGTTGGCCTGTAGAGGACTCTGCTGTTAATTTAATTGATCCACCAGAGTGTTTTGTGGACCAGCTGCCTAATTAATTCTGAAGCTACGAATAAAAGGTTTCTTGTGGGGGTCGGGGAGGGGCGGGGGGGGGGGGGGGAATGTCTAAGAAGGCACCATGTGAACACGGTCACGTTGCTGAGAACATTGGGGGGGGGTAGCTCAGCTTGTTGGCTGGTGCTGATAAAGTGGCCGGAAGCAAAGTTTCCCCTTCCTCTGAACGGTCCACTGCCTCGATCAAGGAGCCACGCTGCCAGAGGACCTGGACGCTTGCCCAGGTGTAGCCACTGTTGGTCTTTGAAGTTGAAAGGCTCAGTGTGAGACAGATGGCTCGGACCACAGCGCGAAGCAACAACAATATGCATATGTATTGGGACAGTTTGCTTATTTCCAAAGTGTTAAAATGGACATAGTCAATCCTGTGGCTAAACCAATGGAGGTGGCCTATTAGAAATGTTGATTACGTATCAGTGAATCTGAGGTTTTAGTCAGTTACGAGTTTAGTTTAGTTACGTTGGAAGCCGTAGGGATCAGTTCAGCAGGAAGGATAATGTGGGCGAATGTGAAATGATCCATTTTGGCAGGATAATAATAATCTTTATTTGTGCCACAAGTAGGCTTACATTAAAGCTGCAATGATGTTACTGTGAAAACCCCCTATTATCCTAAATGGCGAGAGATTGAAGAGCTTTGAAATGCAGAGGGATCGGGGTGCCCCAAGCAGGTACAGCAAGTAATTAGGAAAGGTAATAGACTGTTTTAGTGCGCTGGGATTGACTACAAAGGTATGGAGGTAACGCTTCAGTTGTACAGGGAATTGGTGAGGCCATGTGTGGAGTACTGTGTACAGTTTTGGTCTCCTTATTTAAGGAATGATGTAAATGCATTGGAAGCGATTCTGAGAAGGTTTACCGGACTAATACCAGGAATGGCCGGGATGTCTTATGAGGAAAGGGTGGACAGGCTTGGCTTGCATCCGCTGGAGTTTAGAAGAAAGAGACGACTTGACTGAAACATGTAAGATCCTGAGAGGTATTGACAGGGTGGATGTTCATAGAATTTACAGTGCAGAAGTAGGCCATTCAGCCCATCGAGTCTGCACCGGCTCTTGGAAAGAGCACCCTAACCAAGGTCAACACATCCACCCTATCCCCATATCCCAGTAACCCCACCCAACACTAAGGGCAATTCTGGACACAAAGGGCAATTTATCATGGGCAATCCACCTAACCTGCACATCTTTGGACTGTGGGAGGAAACCGGAGCACCCGGAGGAAACCCACGCAGACAGGGGGAGGATGTGCAGACTCCGCACAGACAGTGACCCAAGCTGGAATCGAACCTGGGACCCTGGAGCTGTGAAGCGATTGTGCTATCCACAATGCTACCGTGCTGCCCACGAGGAGAGGATGTTTCCTCCTGTGTGAGAATCTAGCACGAGGCGGGGTCACTGTTTAATAATAAGGGGTCGGCCATTTAGGATAGAGGTGAGGGGTGGGCCGTGGGGTTGCAGTTGGCGGGTTGAGTTCGCGCACAGCCGGCGCATGTTTTACGGCACGACCGGGGAAGGTCAGCAGCGATGCACATGCGCGGCCCAGAACTCGGCCATTCTCCTACCGTTTTTGTCGCGATCTGCGGGAGTTTCACTCGGCGCCGGTGCTAGCCCTTCACCGGTACTGGAATCGGTGACGGTTTTGGGCCGGTTTTACTGTTGTGAAAGTCCACACGCTCCGCTGGCATCAACGGTTGGTCTCAGAAACGGGGAATATTTTAAACATAGATATTTGGATATATGTCATATCCTCGTATTTACCAATTATTTATATATAGTAATTGTTTTAATTCACGCATATACACACATATTTGGTGTACATTTTCTACCTATTGCTTACAAATGTTTGTTTTGGTTAGATATCACAACGCAGTGGCCTGGGTAGTCAGGATGTCGCGCACTCGCCATGCAGCCCATCCCCACCGACTCTGACAGGCCCACTGCTATTTTACACTCAATTAAACGTTGATTGGAAGTAGGCGGACCTCAGCTAATCTGATTGGCTGACAGCTCTCCAGTCTGCCCAAGCACAGCACTGCAGTGCCTGGGAGAGGTACTGCAGCACCGTGTCTCAGCCTGACTTCCAGAGTGCACTTGAGGGAAGTACCGGGGGTCCCGCGGTGGGAGGGTGGGGGATGCCATGGGGGTTGTTAGGCGTGTGGGGAGGGGTGATCTCACCATTGGGGGTCAGGCCAGGTGGGGAAGGATGGCTGGAGCTCTCAGGCCCCGGAGGGGAGGGTACCCCACATTTGAAGGGGCTTTTGGATTGAGGGCCCCTCCCACCCATTCCAGCCAAGGTGGGGGTTTGTTCACTGTTCAGCTTCCAACCCTGCTCTGGCTCAGGCACGCCAGTGTGGTAGTCACTACTGTTGTATTATATTGTATATATGGGTATTACAGTAAGGCCCCTGCACTACAGGTACGGGGGTAGATCCCTGACTGCTGGCTCCGCCCAGTAGGCGGAGTATAAATATGTGTGCTCTCCAAACGGCAGCCATTTTGTCGGCTGCTGTAGGAGGCCACACATCACTGTGTAATAAAGCCTCGATTACATTCTACTCTCGTCTCGTCATAATTGATAGTGCATCAATTTATTACACAGAGACTTTTCAGAGATGGACCTCCGCATCAAGCCGGATCGCCTGCAGCTGCATCCTCAAGCAGACAACGCCAAAAAGGACTTCGAACATTGGCTGGCTTGCTTTGAAGCATACATCGGGTCTGCGCCAGACCCAATCTCAGAAGCACAGAAGCTCCAGATTCTATACACGCGGCTGAGCTCCAAAGTTTTTCCCCTTGTCCAGGACGTGCCTACCTATGCAGAGGCCATGGCGCTACTGAAGGAGAATTACGCTCAGCAGACCAACAAGATCTACGCCAGGCACCTCCTGTCCACGCGGCACCAATTTGCCGGTGAGTCTGTGGAAGATTTCTGGCGTGCCCTGCTCGCCCTGGTGAGAGACTGTGACTGCCAGGCCATTTCGGCCACAGACTATTCGAACCTGCTAATGAGAGACGCGGTCGTTACAGGCATCGGGTCTGACTACATCCGCCAGCACCTCGCAGAAGGGGCCACGCTTGACCTCGTGGCGACCAAGAAACTAGTGCTCTCGCTCACGGTCGCCTCACGCAACGTACAGGCTTATGCCCCTGACCGCACGGCCCACCCCCACTGTGCATCGTGGACCCCGCCAGCGGCCACCCCATCGTGGACCCCATCAGCGACCGCCCTCAGCCAACCCCACGCCTGCGCCGAGCGGCAGCCAACCAACTCCGGGGGACCCAAGTGCTACTTCTGCCTTCTGCGGACAGACAAAACACCCCCGGCAGCGCTGCCAGGCGTGGAGCGCGCTCTGCAAGGCCTGTGGCAAGAAGGGACATTTTGCTGCAGTGTTCCAGGCCCGCTCAATCGCCGCTATTGTCCCGGCACCCCTCCACGTGCGGCCAGTGGGCGCCGCCATCTTGCTCCACTCACAACACGTGCGGCCCGAGGATGCCGCCATCTTGCCTGTCCCAGGACACGTGCGGCCCGTTGGTGCTGCCATCTTACCTGCCTCAGGACCCCTGCCCGTCGGGCACCTCATCGGGCCGCTCATCGCCTGCAACCGCCGACGACCAGCCGCATCTCGCCTCGGTCACGATCGATGAGTCTCGACTGCACAACCTCGTGACCGCTTCGACAAAGGTGAAGGTCGACGGGCATGAGATCTCCTGCCTTCTGGACTCCGGGAGCACTGAGAGCTTCATCCACCGCGATACAGTAAGGCGCTGCTCCCTCGCGGTACAACCCATTAACCAAAGAATCTGCCTGGCCTCCGAATCCCACTCCGTGGCTCCGGGGGTACTGCATCGCCACCCTCACCATCCAGGGCGTAGAGTTCAGCAGCTTCCGGCTCTACGTCCTCCCCAACTTCTGTGCTGCCTTGCTACTCGGCCTGGACTTCCAGTGCAACCTCCAGAGCCGAACACTGAAATTCGGCGGGCCCCCAGCTCTCCTTACTGTTTGTGCCTCGTGAACCTTAAGGTCGACCCGCCTTCCCTTTTTGCAAACCTAACCCCGGATTGCAAACCCGTCGCCACCAGGAGCAGACGGTACAGCGCCCAGGACAGGACCTTCATCAGGTCTGAGCTCCAGCGGCTGCTGAGGGAAGGTATCATCGAGGCCAGCAACAGCCCCTGGAGAGCACAAGTGGTAGTGGTGAAAGCCGGGGAAAAAAACAGGATGGTCGTTGACTACAGTCAGACCATCAATCGGTACACGCAGCTCGACGCGTACCTCCTCCTACACATATCTGATGTGGTCAATCAGATTGCACAGTACCGGGGCTTCTCGACAGTGGACCTGAAATCTGCCTACCAGCAGCTCCCCATCCGAAGGCCCGTACACTGCGTTTGAAGCAGACGGCCGCCTTTACCATTTCCTTAGGGTTCCCTTCGGCGTCACCAACGGGGTCTCGGTCTTCCAACGGGAGATGGACCGAATGGTTGACCGGTACGGACTGCGGGCCACCTTCCCATACATGGATAAGTCACCATCTGCGGCCACGACCAGCAGGACCACAATGCTAACCTTTCCAAATTTCTCCACACCGCCACACTCCTCAACCTAACTTACAACAAGGAGAAGTGTGTGTTCAGCACGAACCGATTAGCCATCCTCGGCTATGTGGTTCAGAACGGAGTTCTAGGGCCCGACCCCGACCGCATGCGCCCCGTCATGGAACTCCCCCTCCCCCACTGCCCCAAGACCCTCAAACGATGCGTGGAGTTCTTTTCGTATTACGCCCAGTGGGTCCCAAACTATGCGGACAAGGCTCGCCCACTCATTCAATCCACCGCTTTCCCACTAACGGCAGAACCTCACCAGGCCTTCAACCTGTAATGACATCCAATTGGCTTTATTGGTTGGCCAATTGGAGTATGAGCTCCCTCAATGATAGCTCATTGAGGGGGCCCATATAAGCACCTGTGTAGGCTTTGTGAGCCAGTCTTAAGTTGACTGGACTGCTAGCAGCACTGTTTGTAGCTGCTCCTGTAATATCGTTATTGTAAATAAATATTGGTGTGGTGACGGAACTCCTGCCTCCCGTGGATTACTACAGTGGCGACGAGGTAAACTAAGAATTTTGCGGAGACCAGCTGCCGCACTCGGAGGGTAAGCCTTGCCATTTTAAAAATGCCGTTTTTTGGGAGGTTAGAGGCATTCGACCCGGTTATTGAGGACTGGTCCCAGTATGTGGAGAGAATGTGTTACTTCTTCCGGGCAAATGATATACCGACGGACGAAAGGAGATGGCTTATCCTGCTGTTGGCGTGCGGACCCTCAGCTTTCGCCATTATACGTAGTCTGACTTATCCCGATGCGCTGGACACGAAAACTTTCCAAGAATTAACGGAATTGGTGAAAGAGCACTACGATCCAAAACCACCCCTCATTTTGCGTAGGTACAGATTCTACATAGCGAAGCGGGAAGACAGGGAGCCAGTCACGAATTTCTTGACCCGCCTGAGAAGGCTGGCGGAAAAATGTGAGTTTGGCCCGACGCTAAATGAAATGCTTCGGGACCGGTTAGTGTGTGGTATAAACGACCACACACGGCCTGTTGGCGGAAATGGAGCTAGACTGCAGGCAGGTGTTACAGCTCGCACTGTCCCTAGAAAAGGCAGCAAGTGGGGCGCAGGAACTACAGGGCACTCCAATGGAGGTAGATACCTGTGAGAGGGACTACCACAACGGGTCCTGCTACCAGATAGCTGCTCGCAGGAAAGGCCTGAGGAATAGAGGGAAAAAGGAAAACTCCAGAACTGCCCCCAAGTCTGCCAGGACTAACTGGAGACAGAGGGAAGTACCGGCTGAGGCTCCCCCAACAGAGAAGGACCGTTTCTGGCACCAGACAGAGTGGGGTAACAGCGACAGAAACCCTAGAAGGAGGTGGCAAAAGAGGAATAGCAGGTAGGGACGCAGGGAAGTACACAACCTAGACGCCCCATCTTCCTCCGAAGGGCAACAATTATATAATATTGCAACGAAGAAAGCAGAACCCATTAGGATTACCCCACGGGTGAACGGGCGGCCGACAATAATGGAAATAGACACGGGTGCGGCCGTATCAGTAATGGGAGTGGCAGCATTTAGAAAAATCAAAGATGGACTCCAGCCACTAACGCTAACAAAAACATCGACGAAACTTAAAACCTACACGGGGGAACCCCTGGAAGTTCTAGGCACGACTCATGTACCCGTGGAATATGAGAAACAATTGCTCAGATTACCGTTGACGATAGTAGAGGGCTCTGGACCGAGCTTAATTGGACGAAACTGGTTGAAAGACCTAAAATTAGATTGGATGAAAATTTTCCAGAGTGGAAGCGGGCAGTTGTGTGGAGTACTCCAAAAATACCCGGAGATTTTCCAGGAAGGTTTGTGGGAAATCATAGGCGCCAAAGCAACTTTGCACGTGGACCCAGAAGCCCTTCCGAAATTTTGTACGGCCATGCCGGTACCTTTAGCATTAAGCAAGAAAGTAGATGACGAAATAGAAAGGTTACGGCGCGACGGCATTATCAGACCAGTACAGTTCTCGGAATGGGCAGCGCCGGTGGTACCAATTTTGAAGCCAGACGGCTCGATACGTCTCTGTGGAGATTTCAAACAGCCGATAAACAAATACGCACTGCTGGACAAATACCCAATCCCGAAAATAGACGACCTATATGCCAAATTGGCAGGTGGGCTTTTGTTCATGAAACTGGACATGAGCCACGCCTGCCTGCAGTTAAAACTGGACAAGGACTCCCAGAAGTTCGCTACGAAAAACACCCTGATTTGCCTTTTTCGTTATACTAGGCCACCTTTCGGAATGTCATCAGCCTGCGCTATATTCCAGCATACGATGGAAAATATTCTGCAGGGACTACCGCAGGTGGCGATTTATTTGGACGATGTCTTAATCATGGGTAGGACAAACAGGGAACACTTAAGGAACCTGGAGGAAGTGCTCAGGTGTTTCGCAAAGGCAGGCGTACGGCTAAAAAGGGAAAAATGTGTTTTTCTGGCCTCACAAGTGACGTACCTGGGATATAAAGTAGACGAGTCAGGCTTACACCCATTAGAAGACAGAGTAAGGGCAATAAAAGAAGCCCCAGCTCCCACCACGGTCCAGGAGTTACGATCATTTCTAGGGTTGGTAACCTGTTATGGAAAATTTATTGAAAATAGGGCGTCCATCCTAGAACCCCTCCACCAGCTACTAAAAACGGGGCAAGAATGGAAATGGTCCGCCCGCCAAAACCGAGCATTTAGGGACATTAAGGAACAGCTGTCATCCGAAAATGTCCTAGAGCATTATGACCCAAGGAAGGAGTTGGTGGTCACTTGTGATGCATCCCCCTACGGGGTAGGAGCCGTCTTAGCCCATAGAGGAAGGAATGGGGAAGAACGGGCAATAGCCTATGCTTCAAGGACCTTGGCGATGGCTGAGAAGAAGTACGCCCAAATCGAGAAGGAAGGACTGGCGGTGATATTCGCAGTAAAAAAATGTCACCAGTATCTGTACGGGCGGAAATTCACCATAGTGACGGACCATAAGCCGTTATTAGGGTTATTCAAAGAAGACAAGTCAATACCCCCGATTGTATCAGGTCAAATCCAACGCTAGGTGTTGCTACTGGCGGCATATAGATACGTTCTGGAGCACAGACCGGGAACGCGAGTAGCAAATGCAGATGCTTTGAGCAGACATTCCCTCCCGGACACTCCGCCGCAAATACCAAAAGTAGAGGAGACAGTAATTACTCTAAATGTTTTGGACACCCTACCAGTAGACGCACAACATATTCGGGTGTGGACACAAAAAGACCCAGTTTTAGCCAAGTTGAAGCATTTACTGCTAACAGGGGAACTGGAAAAACCAGTGGAGCCCCAGATGCACCCATACTGGAGCAGAAGGGACCAAATAACCGTAGAAGACGGTATCCTATTATGGGGAGCCCAGGTAATAGTCCCAGCTCAGGGCCGTCAGGCAATCTTAACTGAGTACATCACGGACACCCAGGGGTGTCTAAAATGAAGATGCTAGCTCGAAGCTACATTTGGTGGCCAGGTTTGGACACAGACATAGCAGCTTTGGTACGTCGGTGCCAGGAGTGCCAACAGGGGCAAAGAGTGCCACCAGCGGCGCCATTGCACCCGTGGGAATGGCCAGGCAGACCGTGGACCCGCCTGCATATTGACCACACCAGCCCTTTCATGGGCTCAATGTTTTTGGTGATAGTGGACGCCCACTCCAAATGGTTGGACGTCCACCGGGTAAACACGGCAAGCACAGCTTCGACAATTGAAAAGCTCAGGGCCTTGTTTGCAACACATGGACTTCCGGAGGTATTGGTGTCGGACAACAGAACGGCATTCACAAGTTGGGAATTTGGAAAATTCCGTCACATCAAAACGGCCCCTTACCATCCAGCGACCAACGGCCTGGCAAAGAGAGCGGTCCAGACACTTAAAGCGGGACTCAAGAAGCAGCCGGCAGCGTCAATGGACACAAAGCTCTCCCGCTGGCTGTTTGATTACAGGACCACACCGCATTCCACAACGGGCATACCGCCAGCTGAACTCTTAATGGGAAGGCGGCTGCGAACGAGGCTGAGTCGCCTTTTCCCAAATTTAACGGGGAAAGTGGAGAAACAACAGGAGGCCCAACGCAGGGGGCATGATAATAGTCGGCAGCAGAGACATTTCCAGGTGGGGGCACCGGTTTGGGTCAAGAATTATGGGAATGGACCAACGTGGGTCAAAGGCACGGTAGAGTCCCAAACAGGGTCCATATCCGATGAGGTTTCGATAGGAGGTAAGGTGCTGAAGAAACATCAAGACCAAATAAGGGCAGCGGAACCACACCTGGAGGCAGGCGAAGCAGGACCGCCTCAAGCTGGGAGAGCCCAGACGGAAAGGATACCCACACCCCAGCCCCAAGCAATTTCTCCAGACCCCATCATCCAGTCGTCAGAGTCGGAGATGGACACGTTCGACGAGGCGGCTGCGACACCTCTCCCCAAGGAGGAGGAAGAACAACTTCCAAGGAGGTCGTCAAGGAAAAGATGGGCACCTATAAGGTACACCCCGCCCACGTCGGACAACGACCCGGCGGACGACACAGAGGTGACAGACCCAGACATGAGGAGCAGGAAGAAGCTCAGAGGAATGCCAGCTGGCAGGAATTCCTCGGACCTTGGGGGGGAGGGGAGTAATGAACTCCAATTAGCTTTATTGGTTGGCCAATTAGAGTATGAGCTCCTTCAATGATAGCTCATTGAGGGGGCCCATATAAGCACCTGTGTAGGCTTTGTGAGCCAGTCTTAAATTGACTGGACTGCTAGCAGCACTGTTTGGAGCTGCTCCTGTAATATCGTTATTGTAAATAAATATTGGTGTGGTGACGGAACCCCTGCCTCCCATTGGATTACTACACAACCGTATCAAGACCGACATCGCCAAGGCTGCGATGCACGCGGTCGACGAGGCGCTCCCCTTCCAAGTCGAGAGCGATGCATCAGATGTCGCTCTGGCTGCCACCCTCAACCAGGCAGGGAGGCCCGTGGCATTCTTTTCCCGCACCCTCCATGCCTCCGAAATTCGGCACTCCTCCGCCGAAAAGGAGGCCCAAGCCATCGTTGAAACTGTGCGACATTGGAGGCATTACCTGGCCGGCAGGAGATTCACTCTCCCCACTGACCAACGGTCGGTTGCCATCATGTTTAACAACACACAGCGGGGTAAGATCAAAAATGATAAAATCTTCAGGTGGAGGATCGAGCTTTCCACGTACAATTACGAGATTTTGTATCGCCCCGGTAAGCTCAATGAGCCCCCCCGATGCCCTGTCCCGAGGTACATGTGCCAGTGCACAAGTGGACTGACTCCGGACCCTGCACGACAATCTCTATCACCCAGGAGTCACCCACTTTTACTACTTCATTAAGGCCTGCAATCTTCCCTACTCCATCGAGGAAGTCAGGACTATCACCAGAGACTGCCAGGTCTGCGCGGAGTGTAAACCGCACTTCTACCGGCCAGACCGTGCGCGCCTGGTCAAGGCCTCCCGCCCCTTTGAACGCCTCAGCGTGGACTTCAAACGGCCCCTCCCCTCCACCGACTGCAACACGTACTTCCTTAATGTGATCGATGCGTATTCCCGATTCCCCTTCGTCGTCCCATGCCCCGATATGACATCTCCCACTGTCATCAAAGCCCTCAACACCATCTTCACTCTGTTCGGTTTCCCCGCTTACGTCCACAGAGACCGGGGATCCTCATATATGAGCGATGAGCTGCGCCAGTACCTGCTCAACAGGGGCATTGCCTCGAGCAGGACAACCAGCTACAACCCAGGGGAAACAAGCAGGTGGAGCGGGAGAATGGACGGTCTGGAGGGCCGTCCAGCTGGCCCTACGGTCCAGAAATCTCCCAGCCTCCCGTTGGCAGGAGGTCCTCCCCAACGCACTTCACTCCATTTGGTCGCTCCTGTGCACGGCGTCTAACGAAACTCCCCATGAACGTCTCTTTGCCTTTCCCAGGAAGTCCATCTCCGGGGTTTCGCTTCCAATGCGGCTGGCAGCTCCAGGACCCGTTCTCCTCCATAAACACGTGCGGCTCCACAAGGCAGACCCATTGGTTGAGAGGGTACAGCTACTCCACGCAAACCCGCAATATGCCTACGTAGCGTACCCCGATGGCCGCCAAGACACAATCTCCCTCAGGGACCTGGCACCAGCTGGGTCTCCACACCCCCCCCCCCCCTGCCCCGGTGCCACCCTCCCTCCCCCCTGCGCACCCCACCGCAGCCCCCGCTCCAGGACAATCCGTCCTCCCCTTGCTCCCACCCGGGGATGAAGAGGATTTCGGAACGCTCCCGGAATCACCGAAGTCCAAGCCGACGCCTGTGTCACCACCAGCACTGCGGCGCTCTCAACAACAGATCAAGGCACCGGACCGTCTAAATTTGTAACCTTCTCTGTAACTTTAAAACCAATCTGAATGTATATAGTTTTCCACCACTCCCGCTGGACTCATTTTTAACAGGGGGTGAATGTGGTAGTCACCACTGTTGTATTATACTGTATATATATTTGGGTTTTACGGTAAGGCCCCTCTACTACAGGTACGGGGGTAGATCCCTGACTGCTGGCTCCGCCCAGTAGGTGGAGTATAAATGTGTGTGCTCTCCGAAAAGCAGCCATTTTGTCAGCTGCTGTAGGAGGCCACCCATCTCTGTGTAATAAAGCCTCGATTACATTCTATTCTCGTCTCGTCGTAATTGATAGTGCAGAATTGATGGGCCAAATGGCCTCCTTCTGCACTGTAAATTCTATTATTCTATTCTTTATTGACTTTGTGTTTTTCTTTAATTGAAAAATAATTTCCTGGGAGCTTGTCCTGCTCCAAAACAGGCGAACTTAACCGGAGCGCAGAAGCTCAATTTATAACCGTGTGTGTCACTGCAATGAAACGGCAAGGTGAGGGAATGGCTCAGAGAAAACTCATATTCATTTCTCTTACTTTTTATTGCAAGGGTTTTGTACCTGTAGCAAATAAAGCGCTGACAAATCCTGCAGAGAGTTTAGGAGAGACCTCTTTATCCAGGGAGTGATGGGGATGTGGAACTCGCTCCCACATGGAGTCAAAAAACATAGATGCAAGGAAGTTATGGTGGAGAAAGAATTAGAGGTTTATTCTGATGCCTGAGTTGAAATAGGGAGGGAGGAGGTTCGATCGGGATAAACAACAGCAAGGAGCAGTTGTGATGAATGATCTGTTTCTCTGCTATAAATTCTGTGTAACGTTGTTAATTGAATAAAGGGCTTGAACTGTTTAGAACTTATAGTAAACAAAACCAGCAATTCAAACTTTGCTGCAGGCTTTCTAACATACTTGTAAAGGAAAAGTAATAACAAAGTATTATTGATGTGATGCATTACACAGAATGTTTCCCTTGGGTTAATTTTTTATTTCATAGTATTTAATTAAGATTTACAGAGTCTATCCTATAACTCAGAGCAGCTGTGTTATTGTGTTGTGTGAGAAAGTCTCTCCTTCTGCCCTTTAAGATGCTCTGTAGGACCCAGCTTTTTGACCAAGCATTTCTTTCATATCCCCTCAGTGTCAAATCCTGTCTCCAGGACTTAGTTGACTATAAAGTTCATGATGCTGCCAAACAGGTTGTGTATTAACCTGTAAGCCCTTCCAACAAAAGCCAATGGCAGGGGATAAGAATGGTGTGATGTTCCTTGTATAGTTCTCCAAGGTGGCTAAAAGTCGTAGTGTTGACAAAGAACATGGGCCGGGATTCTCCCCTACCCGGCGGGGCGGGGGGTCCCGGCGTAGCGGAGTGGCGCCAACCACTCCGGAGTTGGGCCTTCCGCACCTTAGGGGCTAGGCCCTCGCTGGAGTGGTTTCCGCTCCGCCGGCCGGCGCCAAAACTGGCACCGACGGCCTTTGGCGCTACGCCGCCCGGTGTCGGGGCTGGCCAAAAGGCCTTCGCCGGTCCGCGCATGCGCCGGTGCGTCAGCGGCCGCTGACATCATCACCGGCGCATGCGCGGTAGGGGGGGTCTCTTCCGCCTCTGCCATGGTGGAGGCCGTGGCGGCGGTGAAAGAAAAAGAGTGCCCCCACGGCACTGGCCCGCCCGCCGATTGGTGGGCTCTGACCGCGGTCCAAGCCACCGTGGGGGAACCCCCCGGGGTCCGATCGGCCCACGTCCCCCCCCAGGACCCCGGGGGCCCGCTCGCGCCGCCGGCACCAGAGGTGGTTTAAACCATGTCGGCGGGATTGGCCTGTCAGCGGCGGGACTTCGGCCCATCGAGGGCCGGAGAATCGCCGTGGGGGGCACGCCGATCGGCGGGCGTGATTCTCGCTCCCGCCGATTCCCGGGTGGCGGAGAATTCCGGCCACGGCAGGGGCGGGATTTACGCCGGCCCCGGGCGATTCCCCGACCCTGCAGGGGTTGGAGAATTCCGCCCATGATCAGAGGCATAGATAGAGTGGACGTTCAGCGACTTTTTCCTCGGGTGGATGTAGCTGTTACAAGGAGGCATAACAATAAGGTTCATGGTGGAAGATATAGGAGGGATGTCAGAGGTGGGTTCTGTACTCAGAGAGTGGTTGGGGCGTGGAACGCACTCCCAGCTATGGTAGTGAGTCGGACACTTTAGGAACTTTCAAGCGGTTATTGGATAGGCATATGGAGTGCACTAGAATGATTGGGAGTAGGTTGATTTGATCTTAGTTTCAGACTAGTTTGGCACAACATCGTGGGCCGAAGGGCCTGTACTGTGCTGTGCAGTTCTATGTTCTATGTTCTAACATCAAGCTATGTATTTAAAACAAAGCTAGTTTATTTTACACTACTTTAAATCATTCACACACTCTACTAAGTAATGGGTAACAAAACAACAGTATTGGATCTATGCTACAGTAATCTATAATGTCTTTCTAATACAACTAATACTCTATCTCAACCTCTCACTATCCTTCTCCTTAATCTTCTCCCACAATGCTTGGAGATGCAGCCTTTTATAAGACTACTCAGTGATGCCGTCTAGTGTTCATCATACATGAACATCTTGTTAACCCTTTATTCTCCTTAGATTATACATATCATTACAAATGGGAGAGTTTCCTGTACAGCCATGTGATGGAATGAAAATTAGAGCCTCTACCAACACTTTCCAGGTTACAGGCTCCAGGCTACAACATGCATGTAAAACTGCATAGTGCCACAGTGACTCAGACCCCACACACGGTGGCACAGTCATTAGCACTGCTGCCTCACAGCTCCAGGGTCGCAGGTTCAATTCCAGCCTTGGGTGACTGTCTGTGCGGAGTCTGCACTTTCTCCCCGTGTGTGCGTGGGTTGCCTCCGGGTGCTCCGGTTTCCTCCCACAGTCCAATGATGTGCAGGTTAGGTGGATTGGCCATGCTAAATTGTCCCTTAGGGTCCAAAAAAGGTCCAAGAAACTGGGTTACGGGGATGGGTGTTGAGTAGGGTGCCCTTTTCAAGGGCAGGTGCCGGCTCGATGGGCCGAATGGCCACCTTCTGCACTGTAAATTCTGTAAATGCCTTGAGGGGCCAATTGGCTCAGTTGGCTGGATGGCGGGTGTGGATCAGATTGATGCCAACAGCACAGTGTTTGATCCCCAATCTGGCTGGGGTAGATTCGGGATCTGCCTCCGTGCCCGTTCCGTGGGTCAGACCTGCCTCTGGGCAGAGAATCATAGAATGTAAATCTTTGGACTGTGGGAGGAAACCGGAGCACCCGGAGGAAACCCACGCACACTCGGGGAGAACTTGTAGACTCCACACAGACAGTGACCCAAGCCGGGAATCGAACCTGGGACCCTGGAGCTGTGATGCAACTGTGCTAACCACTGTGCTACAGTGCTGCCCATAAACCGAAGAAGAGGAATGCCCCTGTGAAATGCCTTCAGATGTTTAAGTAAAAGTGGTAATATAAATGCAAGTTCTTGATGAGATAGAACTCGCCTGTGAAATGTTCGCAACATGCTGGGCATTATTGCCATGGACACAGGTCCCCATGACCGGCTTTGGTGAGGAGCTACTACAAGGCTTGGAATATGATGAGGTAGCACGGTGACACGATGGTTAGCACTGCTGCCTCACAGCCCCAGGGTCCTGGGTTGAATTCCAGCCTTGGGTGACTGTGTGAAGTTTGCACTTTCTCCCCGTGTCTACATGGGTTTCCTCCGGATGTCTTGGTTTCCTCCCACAGTCCGAAAATGCAGGTTAGATGGATCGGCCGTGATAAATTGCCCTTTAGTGTTCAAAAGGATGAGTGGGTTTACTGGGTTATGGGATAGGATGGAGGCTTGGGCCTAAGAAGGGTTCTCGCACCAAGGGCCGGTGCAGACTCGATGGGCCAAATGGCCTTCTGCTGCACTGTAGGGATTCCATGAGGACATTACAGCCTTTCAATGGAGTCCTGTCACAGTCTACTGACTAGGGTTCGGGAGACATCTGTATCAGGGTTTCGTTGGCCAATCCTCTCAGTGAGCTTTATCATTAAACCTTTTGATTTTCCCCATGGACATAGCAGCAATTCGGAATTTCAGCTTGCTGCAGTCATCGCAGAGAAGCGAGTGCGTTTTTACTCTAGATAACTTTTCCTTTCTCAGCTCAGTTGTAAAGTGACAGACTGCAAGAATATATTATGTGAATTAAGTATTACTCACCTACATGGATCTGTCAAAGTGGATCGTTGCTTTCAGATGTGACACCTGCTGTCTGTCATTTGTACAGGGTACTGAACTTGATCATGAGTGCCAATAGGTTGTGTCTGTGCTTCACACTGCATAATCAGTGGGGGCTCAGCAGTGTGATAGTCTAGGATAAAGGCTCCCACCCCTTTGTTGATCTGACCTTACTCAGTGAATAAACTGAACTTCACTCATCAAACATCATCGATAGACTTGCGCAGCAGCAGTGGGAATGTTCATTACCTTTATGGACTAGACTGATTATATACTCGAGGTGTCCAATGTGTTCACGATGGGACCAGCCATTGAGGATTGAGATCAGGAAAAATATCTTCATGCAGAGGGTTTTGAACATTTGCAGTTCTTTACCCAAGGGGTCTGTGGTTGCCAGGTCATTGAGTATATTCACAGGTGCGTCTGTCAGATTGTTGGACATTAAGGGAGATGGAGATGATGCAGGAAAATGGATTTCAGATAGATCAGTTCACATCTCATTGAATGTGGAGCAGGCTTGAGGGGCCATATAACCTGCTTCTGCTCCTTTTGAAAGGACACACAGCTCTACATAAAACCAGTTTTAGTGGTAAATGGTACAATCTACTTTGATGTTTAGTGGTACACTAGAGCTTGCTGGTGGGCTTCTGAAGATGGAGGAGAGGGGTTCCCTTGTTCAAAGGTACCCAGTGCCTAATCATCGTGTAGGTTAGATGGCCTTTAGTTTTTTTTTCCATGTCGGTGCAACATCGAGGGCCGAAGGGCCTGTACTGCGCTGTATCGTTCTATGTTCTATGTTCTAATCAATGGCTGTATCATTGGGAAGGGTCACCTCACTGAGAACCACACCCCTGTCCTTTTTTTCAGTCCTCTCAGCCCCATTAGCAAGCGACCCTCTCCCCCCCAATGCCCTCCGGCCCCACTCCTCTGTGGTTGAGGTCCCTTGCCAATCCTAGGTGAGTGCATTCCTTATATATACCCCTGGTGATGCTGGCGGGCAATGGAGAGCTGCGACATCTGATTGGCCAGCAGCTTGCAAGTGGCATGATTTCCTACCCGGGATCCTGAATCTTCAATTTTGTTTTGAGAGGTGCACAGCAAGCGTCGGATGCAAACATCTAGAAAAGTGATGGATGCACATAGGTCTCTTTTGGGTGAAGGGACAATTGGAAGGGATGTGATTGAAATGAAAATCGCTTATTGTCACGAGTAGGCTTCAAATGAAGTTACTGTGAAAATTGGATGGGGTTTGCAACAATTGGCATCAATCTTGAATTGTTCTCAGATGATGGTTCCTTGTTTTAGTTTCATTCACCTGCTCCGAACATTTATTCTTGTTGAGGATCGTTGAAAGTTACAATAGGTCATACAGTCCAAGCCTGTCCTAGAACCATAGAAAAGTAACAGTAGTGAAGACCATTCAGCCCATTTAGTCCATGCCAGCCTGAGGACACCCAAGTGCCCTTTCTAATCCCAGTCCATAGCCCTGTAGTTTACATGATTTAAGGTGCAGATCCAGGTACTTTTAAAGTAGAGTTTAAAAAAAAATTTAGAGTACCAATTCATTTTTTCCACTTAAGGGGCAATTTAGTGTGATTAATTCACCTACCCTGCACATCTTTTGGTTGTGGGAGCGAAACCCACGCAGACACGGGGAGAATGTGCAAACTCCACACGGACAATGGTCCAGAGCCGGGATTGAACCTGGGACCTTTGGCGCCGTGAGGCAGCAGGGCTAACCCACTTCGCCACTGTGCTGCCCCTTTTTAAGTTAAGGGTCTCTGCCTCCACCACCAACTTGGGCAGCGAATTCCAGAATCCATACTACCCTCTGCAAACCCTCTGTCCTTGGAAAGAGTCATCCAGTTTGTCCCACTTTCCTTCTGCTCTGTCTCCCATTGCGTTGAAAAACGTATTTTTCCTTACTTTTCATATTTCCAATAATGTTGGCAATTATATCCGCTGATGGATGCTGCACATACCTGCGCTGAAAAACAGACTCAACTAACATTGTGAAACAACCAGAAATAGTGGAAAAGATTTTACTGTCTTTTTTTTTATAAACAATTTTATTGAGGTATTTTTAGTTTTACAACAAGAACAAAATAAACAATGTATATGAAACTATAAACATAGTGCAAAAGCCGTCTCCCTCCCTTACAGGTCCCACCTTTATTAACCCTCGACTCTAATCTAAACTAACCCTCCTCCCTTTCTGCTGACGATTAATTTTCCGTAAAGAAGTTGACGACCGGTTGCCACCTCCGGGCGAACCCTAACATTGACCCTCTCAAGGCAAACTTGATTTTCTCCAGAGAAAGCTAGCCATGTCCGATAGCCAGGTCTCAGACTTTGGGGGCTTTGAGTCCCTCCAAGCTAATAGTATCCGTCTCCGGGCTACCAGGGAAGCAAAGTCCAGAACGTCTGCCTCTTTCTCATCCTGGATTCCCGGATCTTCCGGCACCCTGAAAATCGCCACCTCTGGTCTCGGTGCCACCCTTGTTTTTAACACCGTGGCCATGACGTCCGCAAACCCCTGCCAGAATCACCTAAGCTTTGGGCATGTCCAAAACATGTGGACATGGTTTGCTGGCCCCCCTGCCCACCTTGTGCATCTATCTTTTACCCCAAAAAACCTGCTCATCTGGGCCACTGTCATGTGAGCCCGGTGCACGACCTTAAACTGTATCAGGCTGAGCCTGGCACATGTTGTGGATGCGTTGACTCCATTCAACGCATCCGCCCAGAGACCATCCTCTCTCTCTCCTCCTAACTCCTCTTCCCATTTGCGCATCAGCTCCACAGTCTGCGTGTCCTCTGACCCCATGACTTCCTTATAGATGTCGGGAACCTTCCCTTCTTGCACCCACACTCTGGAAACTACCCTATCCTGAACCCCCCTTGGTGGTAGTGGCGGGAAGGTTGAGACCTGTCTACGTAGGAAGTCCCGCACCTGCAGGTACCTAAATTTGTTTCCCCGCGCCAATCCAAATTCCTCCTCCAGCTCCCTCAAGTTAGGAAAGCTCCCCTCTATAAACACATCCCCCATCCTCTCAATTCCTGCCCTCTGCCATCTCCGAAACCCCCCGTCCATCCTTCCCGGGGCAAACCAGTGATTATTACAAATTGGAGACCAGACCAATGCTCCCTCTGCTCCCACATGTCTCCTCCATTGCCCCCAGACTCTCGGGGCCGCCACCACCATGGGGCTGGTGGAGTACCGTGCCGGCAGGAACGGCAGAGGCGCAGTTATCAGCGCACCCAAACTGGTGCCGCCTCCATACTCTCCCATGCCGACCCTCCCCACACCACCCACTTCCTGATCGTGGCTATATTCGGCGCCCAATAATAGTTACTGAAGTTTGGCAGTGCCAGCCCGCCCTCTCCCCGGCTCCGCTCAATCATCCCCTTCTTTACTCGCGGAGTCTTGCCCGCCCATACAAAGCCAGTGATAACTTTGTTAACCCGTTTAAAGAAGGACCGCGGAATAAAGATGGGGAGATACTGGAACAGAAACAGGAATCTCGGAAGGACCGTCATCTTCACCGTCTGCTCCCTCCCAGCTTGTGACAGCAGGAGTGCGTCTCACCTCCGAAAATCATCCTTCATTTGGTCCACCAGACGGGCCAGATTAAGTTTGTGTAACTGGTCCCATTTCCGCGCCACTTGGATGCCGAGATACCTAAAGATTCCCCCTACTAATCTAAACAGCAGTTCCCCAATCATCTCCCCTGTCCCCTTGCCTGGATCACAAACATCTCACTTTTCCCCATATTTAGTTTGTACTTCCCCCAGAATCCTCATGATATCTTCCATCCCCTCTGCTGGGTCCGATACATACAGGAGCAGGTCGTCTGCGTAAAGCGAGACTCTGTGTTCCATTCCCCTCCCCGGACCAGCCCCTTCCAGCCCTAGAGGCTCTTTGTGCAATTGCCAACGGCTCTATGGCTAACGTGAACAACAGTGGGGAGAGGGGGCATCCCTGTCTCGTCCCCTGATGTAGCCTAAAATAATCCGATGTTGTCCTGTTCGTCCATACGCTCGCCACAGGAGCCTGATACAGCAACCTGACCCAATCAATAAAGCCCTGCCCAAATCTGAATCAACACAGTACCTCCCACAGATATTCCTATTGTGCTTGATCAAAGGCCTTCTCTGCGTCCATTGCGATACCTCCACCTCCCTACCTTCTGGGGGCATCATGATCACGTTTTGCAGCCTTCTTACATTGGCCACCAACTGCCTACCCTTAACGAACCCCGCCTGG
Organism: Scyliorhinus canicula; assembly: GCF_902713615.1. Classification (NCBI taxonomy): domain Eukaryota; kingdom Metazoa; phylum Chordata; class Chondrichthyes; order Carcharhiniformes; family Scyliorhinidae; genus Scyliorhinus; species Scyliorhinus canicula. Next base: position 269,818,306 of record NC_052148.1, on the reverse strand, counting down.
TCCTCCCCAATCACGTCTGATTCACAGTCTTCAATCCTAGAGGACAACATTTTGGTCAGCAGTTTGGCGTCCACAATCAACAGGGATATTGGCCTGTAGGACCCTCACAGCTCAAGATCCTTGTCCCGCTTCAGGATCAGCGAGATCGTGGCCTGTGACATTGTTGGGGGCAGCACCCCTCTCTCCCTTGCCTCATTGAATGTCCTCATCAACAACGGCCCCAATATCCCAGAGAACTTTTTATAGAACTCCGCTGGCTACCCATCCGGCCCCGGGGCTTTACCCGGCTGCATGGCCTTCAGACCCTCCACTATCTCTTCGATCCCGATCGGGGCCCCCAGACCTTCTACCAGCTCCCCGTCTACCTTCGGAAATTCAGCCCCCCTAGGAAGTGCTTCATCCCCTCCGGCCCCGGTGGGGGTTCTGACCTGTACAGCCGACTGTAAAACTCCTTAAACACCTTATTCACCCCTGTTGAGTCTCCTACCAGGTTCCCATCTCCATCCTTTACTTTCCCTATCTCCCTGGCTGCCTCCCTCTTTCTAATCTGCTGTGCGAGCATTCTGCTGGCCCTCTGTACATGCTCATAAATCACCCCCCTCGCCTTTCTCAGCTGCTTCACCGCCCTCCCTGTGGTTAACAAGCCGAACTCCGCCTGTAGCCTCCGCCGTTCCCTTAGAAGCCCTGCCTCTGGGGTCTCCGCATACCTCCTGTCGATCTGTAGTATCTCCTTTACAAGTCAGTCCGTCTCTGCCCTGTCCACCTTCTCCCTGTGGGCCCGTATCGAGATCAGCTCCTCCCTAACCACCAAGAATTTTCTGTCTGAAGCACTAACTTTCTTTCGGGAAAGCCAACAAACAATTACAACAGCGATATTCTTCAACTCTTCCTGCTTCTTTTATTTGTGTCTCTCCCCCCCTCGGCAAAACATCCATTCCCTCCCGACGAGGCTCTCGATGGAGGAAGCACATATATGCAGCACAGGCAGATTGTTCCTTCCAATTTCTGCTGTCATCCGACATACACAAGTATCTTATCTGCATTCATCACCTTTCCAGATGGTCACAGCCCAGGCTTGCTGTGTGAGAGACTGGAGGTGTGAAGCTGAGTCCTTGGTTGCGATATTAATGAAGAATGTATATGAGGAGCAAAATTAACGTACATTGGAATATTCTATAAATAATCATTTAATCTGGGTAACATGAATGATTAATGCTATTGGAGAACACTTTAAAAAATGAAGAGATTTAAAAAACAAAATCATTGATATTAAGAATTCAGAATTTGGGATGAACTTCAAAACCCTTAGTCTTCCACAGGTGGTATTTTTGAATAGACAGGGGTTGCTTTGCGTCTCAGTGGCTGAGACAGTGAATGGACTGACTAATGTACGATTGAGCCCTCCAGACCTGGAGAGGGCGCCACAAGTGGTGTAGAGATTGCTGATTTTCAGCTGGGCCAGTAATTTGGCGGCTCCGATGTTCCCAGGCAAGGGAGGGGAAAGGTCAGCCAAGGTTCTTGGTCCTGATTCCAGTTGGATTGAGGCCTACGTGAGCATCAGCAGCAGAAAGATTCAGCTTGACTGTGGCACTCTGATCGTTATGCACCTTGTAGGGAGTCCAGGCTGTCTTGGCTCACCGTCCTGTTTCCTGATGATGCAGCTTTCGTGCATACCTGTCAATTCTAAACACCTTCTCAACCCCTGCAGAGAACGTTGGGGGTCTACCACAAGACACTGACAGTGATGCAAGGCGGCCTGCCTGAAGCTATAGGGGCGAGTGGGAGGGTGCTGCAACGATGGCATCGTGGTAATGTCATTGAACTCATAATTCAGAGGCCTGGGCTGTTGCTCTGGGCTTTAAATCCCATTGTAGCAGCTGGTGGAATTTAGATTTAATTATTGAGTCTGGAATTGAAAGCTAATCTCAGTAATGGTGATCATGAAACCATTGTTGATTGTTGTGAAACCCACCTGGTTCATGAATGTTCTTTAGGGAAGAAAATCCGACATCCTTACCTGGTCTTTCCTATGTGTGACTCCAGACCCACAGCAATGTGGTTGACTCTTCACTGCCCCTCTCCAATGGCCCAGCACCACTCAGCCACTCAGTTCAAGGGCAGCAGCTTGTGTCCAAATGCAGAAAGACCTAGAAATATCCAGACTTAGGCTGACAAGTGGCAAGTAACATTTGCGCCACACAAGCACCAGGCAATGACTATCGCCAACATGAGAGGATCTAACCATCGCCCCTTGACCTTCAATGGGACTGCCATCGTTGAATCCCCCACTATCAACATCCTGGGAGTTGCCATTGACTAGAAACTGAATTGGACTAGCCATATAAATATTGTGGTTACCAAAAAGGTCAAAGGCTAGGAATCCTGCAATGAGTAACTCACCTCCGAAACCCTCAAAGTCTGTCCACCATCTACAAGGCATAAGTCAGGAGTGTGACGGAATACTCTCTGTTCGCCTGCACGAGTGCAGCTCCAATAACACTCAGGAATCTTGACACCATCCAGGACAAAGCAGCCTGCTTGATTGCTCCCCCTTCCACAAACATTCAATCACTCTGCCACTGACGCACAGTAGCAGCCGTGTGTACCATTTATAAGATACACTGCAGTAACTCATCAAGGCTCCTCAGGCAGCACCTTCCAACCCAAGACCACTACCATCTAGTAGGACAAGGGCAGCAGATACCTGGGAATCCCACCACCTGGAGGTTCCCCTCCAAGTCACTCACCACCCTGACTTGGGGACACATCGCCGTTCCTTCACTATCGTTGGGACAAAATCCTGGAATTCCCTTCCTAACAGCACTGTGGGTGTACCGCACACTTCAGGGCCTGCAGCAGTTCAAGAAGGCGGCTCACCACCACCTTCTGAAGGGCAACTAGGGATGGCCAATAAATGCTGGCCTTGCGACGCCCACATTCCTTGAAGAAATTTTTAAAAATGCATCTCTGCACCGAAACAACAATGAAATAAAAAATGTTAACAAATTCTGCTACCTGAAGGTCAATGGTCTGAAGTGACATGAAGCTCGATGAGATTCAGCATTTGGAAAGCATTAGGCGAGAGCCTGGAGAAAGTTCAAAGTACATGCGACTAAGAATCTTTAATGACCCACCTTCAAAAGCTCAACCATTGTGCCACCATGCCACTCTGTGCCCCAAGACATGCCACATGTCTTGACCTCCCAATCTCAGCTCCCCGCTCCACTCCCACACCCCGAAGATCCCTCACTGGGAATGGCCTGACTCCAACTGGTAAAGCCTCCCTAATTACCTGGTTATTTGGCATCTGCTGCTGTTCTTCATCAGACCGACTGTAGTACCAGCAGTGGCCACTGCATCCAGTAGCACTGCTGAGACAAGAGAGCTCCTAGCCCTCTAATTGGATGACAGCTTTTGAAGGTGGGTCAACCTCTGACAAGGGGGCAGAAGCCATACCCTTGTATGGCGTGCCATGTATCCACGGCCTCAGGTCATTGCCTGAGCACCCCCCCCCCCCCCCCCCCCCCCCGATGCTCCGCCCCTGACCGGCCGAGTTCCTGATGGCCTGGGTCTCTCATGGTCTCACCCGTCGGCGTGGCGGCTGTAGACTGAGTCCAGCATCGCTACAGTCGGGGGAGGGCTAATCTGCAGGCAGGGGTGGACATATTCGGGGCTGGGGGCACTGTGGTGGGACGGTCTGTGGCGTGCGAGCTGGCCGAAGGGGGGGGACTATTTTGTGGTCCGGGTCTGCGAGTGGTTTCCGCTGTGCAGCACAGCATGGCCGCCGCCGTACGCATGTGCGGCCACGGACCTGGCAAATTTCCAGGCTGCATCGGCAGCGCGAGCCGTGTGCTAGCCCTCTGCAAAATTGGGAATTGGTGGCCGTTTTGTGCCAGATTTCCTCCATTCCCACGCCGGCGTGGGGACATAGTCTCCAAATCAGAGAATCCAGCCCCAGAGCTTGGAAAGGGAATTGGCAGAAATACTCCAAATCGAAGTCCAAAATTTGTCGGCGCTTTAAAGCCAGTACTGCTCGTATTGTACACGTGTGCAAGTGTGATGCTGGTTGTGTTGATGTTGCTATTGGTGCTCTGGACTCTGATTGTGGTTTCAATGGGCTGCTTTGTGAAGTGCAGCAGCCCTAACATTGATTACCGGACACCACGGCTTGTGGTTCAATGGTGTAAGTGGGCCATGAACAGCGTTAGTTGGTGTTCTGTTCGTCACTGGTTGTCCTTCGATTCAAGGATGACATCTACTCGGGGTCTCGGGCTTCTGCTGCGGGTCTCCATCTGATTGAACAGGCCGATTTTCTTTAAAAAAAAATAAATTTAGAGTACCCAATTCTTTTTTTCCCAATTCAGCGGCAATTTAGCGTGGCCAATCCACCCAAACTGCACATCTTTTGGCTTTGTGGGGTGAAATCCACGCAGACACGGGGAGAATGTGCAAACTCCACACGGACAGTGACCCAGAGCTGGGATTCGAACCCGGGTCCTCAGCGCCGCGAACAGGCCGATTACCAACCCACAGATCTCTGGGCACATGGGGCAGGAATTCCCAAGAGGTTGTGGGATCTGGAGTGCGGTACTTGTTTCCTTTTCTTTCCTTCTTTGCCGCCATGCTGCCTCGTCGTCAAGGCATTGAGATTCAAAGTGTGATGTCGTTTGACGGACAAGTTGTCGCCATGTTGAATTATTACTTGCAAACTCCCCCCCCCCGCCCCGGTCACCAATGTCAATGCAGCTTTGCTTCAAGGAGAATGTTTCTGGAGTGTTTTCTTCATCCTTCCTTAGAACACTGGCCATTTGAGAGATGAGAGAACAGGACTTGGTGGGGGAGACTCTTTTTGGCCATCTGGACACAGTGTGCAGTGCACTGGAGTTAATTATGCAGGAGTTTTGCCTGAATCCTTGCGGAGGTGTCTTCAGGAAGGACACTAGCAATTATTTGATTGTCCTCCCATTGAATTTTGAGGATATGGCGGAGGCATTGCTGGTGGAATTTCTCTTACGCTCTTAAGTGTCGCTGATACACAGTCCAGTGTTACTTCCATGATTTGTGAAGCTACGTATGCAGGAATCCATCTACACTTTTGCACTTGCTTCATTTATAGTTTTGAAATGCAAATGACTTAATGCTGGTTGTAAAGGTCACAATGATTTAAAAAGAAATCCATGAATTGTTTTGGTGGGTGGTGTTTTTAAGAATGACAAGACAAGAAGGCCAAGTGGAAGTGGATCAGTCCAGGGGACAATGTTAGAATCATAGAATTTACAGTGCAAAAGGAGGCCATTCGGCCCATTGAGTCTACACCGGCTTTTAGAAAGAGCACCCCACTTAACCCCAAGCCTCCACCCTATCCCCATAACCCAGTAACTCCACCTCACCTTTTTGGACCCTAAGGGGCAATGTTAGCATGGCCAATCCACCTAACCTGCACATCTTTGGACTGTGGGAGGAAACCGGAGCACCCGGAGGAAACCCACAAACCATATAATTGTATAGAATTGTTCTTCTGATTAATATATAATTACATTCAAATTAGTTAATTTTTTTTAAATTTAGGGTACCCAATTTTCTTTTTTTTTCCCAATGAAGGGTCAATTTACTGTGACCAATCCACCTACCCTGCACATCTTTGGGTTGTGGGGTTGAAACCCACGCAGACACGGGGAGAATGTGCAAACTCCACACGGACAGTGACCTGGGACCTCGGCGCCGTGAGGCAGCAGTGCTAACCACTGTGCCACCGTGCCGTCCCCCAAATGAGTTAATAAAACAATTATTAACTAACTCTCCAAACGTTTAATTCTGGTTTGTCTCTCCTGGGGTGGTTGTTGCCAGGCGACAGCTAGTCAGTTTGTGTATTTGGGAATGAACAGGAACCTGCCTTTAAAGTGTCATATCAATAGGTCATAAAAGATCGCAAATTATTTAAATTAAACATTAGTTTCTGCTTATTTAAAAATTGACTTTTCTGGACCGAAACACGGCTGTTACAGGCCATATGATTGTCAGGTTGGCTACCGTTCTGGAAATTTCCAAGAGTAATTACAGGTCATAGCTCAACCCTCCTGCTTGTGGAATCTCACGCCAATCATTGTGTGGATCCATTATAATCAATGAAACAAGGATGAAGCAAAAGTTCCATCGCTCCAGCCTGGGCTTATAACAAAGATTGAGCCATTAAAACTCAATATATCTGCAGAGATGCTAATAGCCACCATCTGTCTCCTAAGGTGAACAATGGATTTTGACCAGAGACATGGCAACTAATTGTTCACCTGAAGCTGACTCATCAATGGGCAAAACCACATGAACTAAACTCCTCTGGTATTTGGGAAGTTTTAATGTTACTGTGGTGAATGTATTATACCAATAATCCACCAGTGTATCTGTATCTGTGCTGTTGCCCTTGTATTTGTATCTGTGCTATGCTGTTGCCCTTGTGGGCTTCTCCTATGGGCCATTGTATGGCATTATCCATAGGGGAACATGTTGTGGCATGTATGGGCTCCGCCCATGGCTCCTCACCTTGAAAGGAGGTATAAAGAGCAGTCGACCTGTAGGCGGTTCTCAGTATTGGTTCAGTCGCAGACAGGCACTGTTCTAAGTTGATTAAAGCCACGGTTTACTTCTACTCATGTCTCGAGTGAATTGATGGTCGCATCAGTTACATTCCTGGACTCCCAGGTCAGTGTGCTGTTAAACATCCAGCCTGTGAACACCAAAGCAGGAATCCAGGCTGACAACAAAGCCTACCTCAGTCGAAACATCGTTGAAGCTTGGTTCTTTGGGAGATTCCTGACATTGCCTGTAGAATGGGCCAAGTATTTGAATGCAAACCTTATCTTGAACTCGGCAATGCCTATCTTTACCTAGCTGAACCTGCCTGAACTTGAACTTTTATGTGAATGAACCCTTACTGGACGCTGACTTTCATATTAATTAATATCCATGGGCGGGATTCTCCGATCGCTGACAGCAAAATCCACGTTTATGCTGGAATTGCGAGCGGTGCCGTTTTTTCAATGCCCCGCCCCCTCAAACTACGCCGCACGCGGTATGGACGGCCTCAGGACATCACCTGAGGCCCTTCCCTGATGCTCCGCCCCTGATGGGCCTAGTCCCCGATGGCGTGGAGGGCGCGTCCTCACAATGTTCGGGGACCTCGCGTGGGGGCTGCGGACTGTGTCCAGCGTCGTACAGTCGGGGGGGGGGGAGCCGTTCCACTGGCAGGGGGGGTTCGGCAGGGGCTGGGGGGGCTGGTGGGCGGGGTGGTCCGGGGATGGCGAGGGGGGTTACAGGAGGGCAGTTTTTGGCAGCCTTGGTCCGTGTGCGGCCGGCTTTATGTGGCATGGCGCGGCAGCCTCAGACCCCCACTGTGCGCATGCGCAGCCATAGACCCGGCAATTCTGTGGCTGTATCCCCAGGTAAAACCACGGGGCTTTACGCTGCGTGGCTGCGAGCCCCCCCCCCCCCACCGGTTAGAGCATCGGGCTGGGGCGGCGCTGACATTCTGGTAGGTCTGCCAGCCAGTCTGCAGCTGTGGGTGGTGTTGCTGATCGCCAGCCGAGCAGGATTCTCCGGCGTGCGATTAAAGAAGCAAAAACCAGGGTGTCGGCTCTCTATCCCAAGTGTAGCTCTGGCTATTCTGATACCCCGAAGATTGCCACATTTGGGCATGGCTTCACCTCCACAACAGTGGACATTGCCTCGGAGAAGGCTGTCCAGAATCCAGCAAGCTTGGGACAAGCCCAAAACATGTGGGTGTGGTTGGCCAGGCCTCTCTGGCACCGTTCACTTTTGTTCTCCACATCTGGGAAGAACCTGCTCACTCGGGTTCTGGTCAGGTGTGCTGTGTGCACCACCTGTGAACTGTTGGTAGTTCCCATTCCTCTGTCTGTTCGTTCAGTGTCACTAGTCTGTCTCCTATGTAGAGGTCCCTAACTAACAGCATTCCCCCGTCCTGGCTCTATTTTTTAAAGTTTGTATCTAGCATGGCTGGTGGGAACCTGTGGTTTCCGCAGATGAGGGCCATGGGGGACATCTTGGTCAGCCCGAAGTGTTGTCTTAATTGGTCCCAGGTTTTCAGTGTGGCTGCTACCACTGGGTTGGATGTGTATTTTGCTGAGGGGGATGGGAGTGCTGCTGTGGCTGGGGCTCGGAGGGTCATCCCCTTGTAGGAGGCCTCCTCATTCCCTACCCACTCCGAGTTGGCTTTGTGTACCCATCCACACACTCTTTCCGCTGTTGCCACCCAATGGTAGTATTGCAGATTTGGTAATGCCAGGCCACCATTAATTTTCAGCCTTTGCAGTGTTGGTTTGGGGACTCTTGGATTCCTACCCCCCACACAAACGCCATAATTAAGCTGTCTACATTTTCGAAGAAGGCCTTGGGGGTGAAGATCGGTACGGATCTAAACAGGAAGAGGAACCTCGGCAGTATGATGTTCATTTTGATCTTCTTGAATGGCTTTGATAAGGATTGTTGAATGCTGACTATGTATTGGTTGGATTGGATTGGATTTGTTTATTGTCACGTGCACCGAGGTGCAGTGAAAAGTATTTTTCTGCAAGCAGCTCAACAGATCATTCAGTACATGGGAAGAAAAGGGAATAAAAGAAAATACATAATAGGGCAACACAAGGTATACAATGTAACTACATAAGCACTGGCATCGGATGAAGCATACAGGGCGGAGTGTTAATGAGGTCAGTCAATAAGAGGGTCATTTATGAGTCTGGTGACAGTGGGATAGAAGCCGTTTTTGAGTCTGTTTGTGCGTGTTCTCAAACTTCTGTATCTCCTGCCCGATGGAAGAAGTTGGAAGAGTGAGTAAGTTGGGTGGGAGGGATCTTTGATTATGCTGCCCGCTTTCCCCAGGCAGCGGGAGGTGTAGATAGAGTCAATGGATGAGAGGCAGGTTCGTGTGATGGACTGGGCGGTATTCACGACTCTCTGAAGTTTCTTGCGGTCCTGGGCCGAGCAGTTGCCATGCCAGGCTGTGATGCAGCCCGATAGGATGCTTTCTATGGTGCATCTGTAAAAGTTGGTAAGGGTTAATGTGGACATGTTGAATGTCCTTAGTTTCCTGTGGAAGTATAGGCGCTGTTGTGCTTTCTTGGTTGTAGCGTCGACGTGGGTGGACCAGGACAGATTTTTGGTGATGTGCACCCCTCGGAATTTGAAACTGCTAAGCATCTCCACCTCGTCACCACTGAGGCTGACAGGGGTGTGTACGGTACTTTGCTTCCTGAAGTCAATGACCAGCTCTTTAGTTTTGCTGGCATTGAGGGAGAGATTGTTGTCGTTACACCACTCCACCAGGTTCTCTATCTCCCTCCTGTATTCCGACTCGTTGTTATTCGAGATCCGGCCCACTACGGTCGTATTGTATCGTATGGTTGGATGGGCATAAATGAAGAAATGCTACATGCGGAGGTGTTACAGAAGGTTTTGATACAGATTTAAGCTGGAGTAGGAACACCATTATAGAAAGGGTGAAGTTCAATAGGTGTTCCCAAAGGCCTGGAGGGAGCATAGATTCCTTCATTAACGATTTATATCGACTAGCTTTGAATTGTGAATGTAGTGCCTTGAAAGCAGAATTCAGAATCACATTGTTGTGGGAGTCTTGGAGGAGACTTTATCAAGGGCCTTATCCTGATGTCGCAGGGGTTTCACCAATGGTGGGCAAGGCTTTTTTGAAGAAAAATTATGATATCAAGTCAATGTTGAGTGATTGTTCCACATCACTCCAGAATGATCTGGTTCCATCTGAACATCTAATGGGAAAACGATCCTGGACTCAGCTTCCTGTTCTTTCAAGGCAGTAGAGAGAGTACGGGAGAAGGAAGGCCAGTATTGTGCAAATCAAACCAGAAACTATAATAAATACCTAAAGAGTGTGTAACTCCAAGCAGGTGTGTAGCTTACCAGAACTCCAGACAGGGGAGTCAGTGTTTGTGACCAAAATCGCAAAGTCCAGGTTTTGGGAAAAACGCAACATCCCCAATCGTATCCTGTGGAGACTGGATATGGGAGAGTGAGAAAAAAGAGAAAGTGCACTCACTGCGACCAGAAGAAGAGCTTCAATGGAACGGACCAACTACCCAGAAGATCAGGATGACAACCGGCACAGAGTTGGTCACTCTGATGATTCACATGCTACTCTACCGAGTGCGACAGCGAACATGGTGAACTTGAAGTCTGTACTGAGAAGCTGAGAACAAGGAGATTGGTGAAACCATCGCAATGGTTAGCTCAGTGAACTCAGAAAGAAGGCAGAGAGTTTGGGGAGTGGGGGGTGGGTGGGGAGAGGTGTGGTGCAAAGGGTGACTCTTAAAGAAATAAATGGAACAGTCTACATTATCAGCGATGTTACATCCCATGACAACAGAGCCAACTGAAGGATAGTTTGATGTGAAGCCTTGTCATAGAATAGAATCACGTCATTGTAGAAGGAGGCCATTTGGCCCATCGAGTCTGCACCGGCTCATGGAAAGAGCCCCCTACTTAAGCCCATGCCTCCTCCCTATCCCCGTAAACCAGTAACCCCACTTAACCTCAGGAAACTAAGGGGAAATTTATCATGGCCAATCCAGTTTGAAGAATGTTTAATAAAAGTTAAAGTTTGCCAACAGCCATTCCTCCAGCCATCTCCAATGATTCCTAACCAACGACAGCCTAAGCTAAGGCCCACAGTGACGATAACAGATTTTGGGGGCTTGGATGTTGAGGAGAGGGAAGGGAGAAGGGTAGGTGTTACTTCCACCCCCTGTGATTGCATGGAGAGGTGCTGTGGGAAGGGGGTGAGGCAGGCATTGGGGGTGATTGAGGAATGGGCCAGGGTGTAAAGGAGCAGAGTCGTTTTGAAGTGTCATCACTATTTAGTGTTGGGAATCGTGTTGCACAGCAAGATCCCACAAACAGCAATGGCCATAATGAATTTATAATCTGTCTTTTTGAGATGTTAGTTGAGGGATAAATATTGATCAGGGCACTTGAGAGAACACCCCTGCACTTGCTCAAAATAGTGCATCCGCTTGAGAGTTTGATGGGGCCTGGAATTAACAATATACCTGAAAGACGGATTTAACTCTTCATTCCTCACTTTTTCATAGAATTTACAGTGCAGAAGGAGGCCATTCGGCCCATCGAGTCTGCACCGGCTCTTGGAAAGAGCACCCTACCAAAGGTCAACATCTCCACCCTATCCCATAACCCAGTAACCCCACCCAACACTAAGGGCAATTTTGGACACTAAGGACAATTTATCATGGCCAATCCACCTAACCTGCACATCTTTGGACTGTGGGAGGAAACCGGAGCACCCGGAGGAAACCCACGCACACACGGGGAGGATGTGCAGACTCCGCACAGACAGTGACCCAAGCCGGAATCGAACCTGGGACCCTGGAGCTGTGAAGTAATTGTGCTATCCACAATGCTACTGTGCTGCCCTCATTGTGCTGTCTTTATTGGAGACGGTGGACTATCGTGGTGGCTGACAGGAGTTGAGAGATTTTTTTTGTCTGCTGCGCAATTGTTTGGTTGACTGAATCAATTAGAAAACCGGGAGATGAGCAACTGTCAGATGGTCAATACAGACTCAAAAACTAGTGGGTATTGAGCAGGGCGGCCCATGAAGCTGACAGGTGGTCACATCCATCCTGAAGGTTTGATTAATACTTGAATATGATCAGTGCAAATGTATTGAATGATAATTTGCTGTTGGCATTTACCGCATAAGAATAGGTTAATCGGAGCAGATAAGATGACATTTGTTTAATATCACATGATGCTCTGTGCTTGACATCCAATTTTGCAATCCATCGTTTTTCTATTGCAGAAGTTGATGGGTGGACAGAGAGAAACTATTGTTCCTGCCGGGAGAGTCTAGAACAAGGCGGGGAGGGAAGAAGCTTAAAATTAGGGCTAGACTATTCAGGGCCGATCTCAGGAAATGCTTCTGGAACTCTCTCCTTAAGAGAGTGTTAAGGTTGAAAATTGTAAAGTTGAGTTGTAATGTTTGATAGACAAGGCTATTAAAGGTTATGGAACCTTCAGGCAGGCGGGTGGAGTTGAGATACAAATCAGCCATGATCTCCTAGAATAGTGGCTAGATCATTTTCGATGGGCTGAATAGCCTGCGGCTGTTCCTTTGGGTTTTTTCATTCTATCTGAGAATATTGCATTATATCTGTACAATGGTTTGAGCTAAGTAAGTTGAATTGACTGATAAAGTAATGTATCATACTTTGAAAAATGAATTAAATTGGAGGAAATGTGCAACAGTTGACTGCTGGGTCTCTGCTGAAGGAGGCACATCCTTTGCACAAAGGTGCAGATCCTTTCTTTTGTGGTTTCCAAAGAGAAATTTAACTCATCAGTTTAAACTATGTGAAAATGTTCAATTGCATCAGATGCATATGGGGTGCACGACAATAGTTAGACTTTTTCCTGAACTTTTCAACTTGTGGATTCTTTACCCCGTAACTTGTTAGGTGCGTGAGTCGATAATGGCATAGTGAGAGAAACAGATGACATTTGGAACCTTGGTGAACAATGGGACAAACAGTCCATCAACTTAACCAATGAGATTTTAAGGATTGAGAAAGAAGCAGAAGATAAGTGGGTGGACTCTGGTGGCATGGTGGCGCAGTGGGTTAGCCCTGCTGCCTACGGCACCGAGGTCCCAGGTTCGATCCCGGCTCTGGGTCACTGTCTTTGCGGAGTTTGCACATTATTCCGTGTCTGCGTGGGTCTCACCCCCACAGCCCAAAGATGTGCAGGTTAGGTGGATTGGCCAAGCTTAATTTTTTTTGAATAAATTTAGAGTACCCAATTATTTCTTTTTCCAATTAAGGAGCAATTTAGCATGGCCAATCCACCTAACCTGCACATCTTTGGGTTGTGGGGGTGAAACCCACGCAGACACTGGGAGAATGTGCAAACTCCACATGGACAGTGACCCAGAGCCGGGATTCGAACCCGGGTCCTCAGCGGCGCAGTCCCACTGCGCCACATGCCGCCCATATTGGCCACGCTGAATTGCCCCTTAATTGGAAATAAATAATTGGGTACTCTAAATTCATATTTTTAAAAAAGTCAAGTCAATTCAGGAACAAAAAGATAAATGAACTGATGGAAAGAAAGAGGTGATAGGGAGGAAAAGTAAAAAAACAAATGATAAAATTCGGTTATGACATTTTTTGAATCTCTAAGAACAATGCACTACCTGGAGGAATTAAACTTCCCAGTTTAATTTGTTCCTTTTCCGGGCAAGAGAGGTTGACTGATTTTGCATTGACAACTAATGTATCATTAAAAAGGTATTTACGTTGCTAATTTCCCGCCCTCACCCTGAAGTGAGTTTAATGGGTAATCAAGGTGCAAATCCATTTATTTATGAGAGGGAGCCCAAGGGCAAGATGCTATTTGTATGAAGAAAGTGGTCGAGCAATCCGTGACAATTCACAATTCAACTGTGTCTCTTCACCCTCTGAAACTGTCAGCTGATTTGTCCATCAATAACAGGCATGCATCATTAACTTGAAATGAAATGAAAATCGCTTATTGTCACAAGTAGGCTTCAATGAAGTTACTGTGAAAAGCCCCTACTTGCCACATTCCGGTGCCTGTTCGGGGAGGCTGGTACGGGAATTGAACCCACGCTGCTGGTTTGTTCTGGTTAATAAGCCAGCTGCTTCGCCCACTGTGCTAAACCAGCCCCTTGTCATTATTTTCTTCAGTAAGACCCAGACCAGGACGTTATCAGAACCAAAGAAAAATCCTCTCTGCCTCCTAGTTCCTCATCCTATAAAGGAAACTGAGAAACTCTTTACTGTAAAACAAAAACACTGCAATCATCTTTCTAAAATTCAATCATTATTAATTGTCATTATAGAGGATGTAGTTTTATTAGTGTGTTGCAGGAAATAACATATTGGCCGTGATCATTTTTTATAAAATTTAGAGTACCCAATTTATTTTCCCTATTAAGGGGCAATTTAGTGTGGCCAATCCACCTACCCTGCACATCTTTGGGTTGTGGGGGTGAGACCCAAACAGACACGGGGAGAATGTGCAAACTCCACGTGGACAGTGACCCATATTGGCCGCGGTCACATGGCTTCATCTCACCCGACCTGGAGACGTGATGAGGCCGATAAATCGCGCGTCAGGCCTCTTGTGAGATTTACGAATCTAGGGAAGCCTCGCGAGATCTAACGAGATCTCGTGAGACATTGCGATGTGGACCCCGCCATCAATGGGCCGGATCCAGATTTGCATATTTGTCCGAAAGTTAGCTCCACTTAAATATTTCAAAGCCGGAGTCTCCCATGGCGCGGGATTGAATGAATGCGCCTGGGAGACCTCGCCATGGCGCTCCTTAGCACTGGTTTCCACAGATATGAACCAGACGTAATGACACTTGGGAGTGGGGGGGGGGGGGGGGCGCCTCCCCAGGTGCTCCGAGGTCCCTGGGGTGGTCGGCCTCTGGGCAGGGCAGTACCCTGGCACACCCGATGCCACTCAGGCACCTTGGCACTGCCATGGTGACTGAGTGGCACTGCCAGGCTGGAAGGGGCACTTCCAGGGTGTCTGAGTGGCACTGCCAGGGTGCCCTGGTGCCCGTTTCCTGTATCGGCGGAACGGGGCCAGGCGTTCCCTGCCCTTATGAGGTGGGGTGAAGGGGGGGGGTGTGCTTGATGGCCTGCAATCGGTAATTTGGGACATTGGAGCGATATGGAGGCCGCGGTGCGGTGTCAAGAGATCAGGGCGGCATTTAAAAATGGCCCCCCAATGGAAATGAAGGTAAGTGCGGCCTCGGTAGGGCGTTCCTCGGAGAGGCCCCCCCCGAAAAAACAAAGTCCCGTTTAATAATGGGGTCGTTCTCTGCGCTGCAGGTTCCGAGACTCACCCCGCTATTTGCGCCCGAAGCTTCACTCTGGTTTTATTTCCAGTCAAATAGCGCCCAGAATTTGGTGTTTACTGCACCATTCTTCAAACTTCAATCAAGCTGACATAAACTAAGAAGCAGGGGTGGAACAAATGGGTTTTAAAATTGAATCTGGTGACTACATACAAACAAACGCTCCTGGCACAGAAGGCTCAGTACCCTGCAGTATATGATGATATTTCTACTTACTTATGGTTGGATTATTGTGTGGTGTGGACTGGTGACTCCCGGATCTGCACTCTGGGTGGGTGAGGCTCTGCATTGGGATGCACACACAGTCTCAAGATGGTTCATTTAATCTAACTTAATTCCTACAATAATCTGAATTCAAAGTCAGGTAGCTCAGAAATGGTCTCAATCCACGGTTCCTTGCTTGTGAGGGTACTGTAAGATTTAGCTTGCTGTAATGCTCACGTACTGAACTACCTTTGTCTTTTGTGTTTCCCGTTTGCCCAATTCCACTGTGACGCCATTTCTGGTTAACTAGTTTCCTTCATTATCCCGTGTAGCGCTGTTTCCAAGCACGGGATTTTCAATGCCAGGTGACCTTTTAACCTGTTCCACTTGACAAACTTCAGCAATGCCCGTAGAAGTCCCTGCTGTTCTTAGCTGTATCAATGACAGTGCAAACCTGCTGTGCACACCGTCTGCCCTGCTGGGCTGACGGGACTGTGTTCACGCCCCCAGCTAAAATGTTCGGGCTTTAATAATAGAAGAGCTTCTGTGGCACATTGATCGAAAGCCACAAGGGCAGGCAAGATCACTTTCTCTGGGGTTTGGCTGGAGCAACGTGATATCATTTTGCTGTCATCCAACAAGCCAAGCGGAAAAAGGCAGAGAGGAGCTCGCGGCATTACAGAGCTTCACGGGCCGAATATTAAAAAGAGAATTGCGTCCAATCTGTAAACACAATCTTAGCATTTCCTGAACTTGGATGTTTTTCAAGTCGATGGAGTTTTATTTCAATGAATGGCATTCCTTAATGTTTCCTGGCCATGCTATAGTGCTATTTAAGAAAAAATATAGTCCTTATGGTTCTGATCCCTGTAGGGGAACTGCAAACCAAAATACAGCATCACTCATCCGAAAATTTCCAAAATCGGCACTTGTTTTGAATGCTGACGTGACATCACCAGTCCATGGGCGATGCACAGTTCCGATGGGCAGCACAGTAGCACACGTGGATAGCACTGTGGCTTCACAGCACCAGGGTCCCAGGTTCGATTCCCCGCTGGGTCACTGTCTGTGTGGAGTCTGCATGTTCTTCCCGTGTCTGCATGGGTTTCCTCCGGGTGCTCCGGTTTCCTCCCACAGTCCAAAGATGTGCAGGTTAGGTGGATAGGCCATGATAAATTGCCCTTAGTGACCAAAAAAAAAGGTTAGAAGGGGTTATTGGGTTACAGGGATAGAGTGGAAGTGAGGGCTTAAGTGGGTCGGTGCAGACTCGATGGGCCAAATGACCTCCTTCTGCACTGTATGTTCTATGAACGTGCTACCCACACGCAGTTTGCAACCGATGCCATGCGCAGTTCCAAACGCGCCATAATGCGCGGTTCCCAACGTGCTACACGTGCAGTCTGCAACCTGTTGCCATGCGCAGTTTGCAACCTGTCGCACATGCACAGTTCCCAACGCGTGCTGCATAGGTGCAGTTCCCAACGCTCTGCAGATGCACATTATATTCCAAAATCTGAACAATTCCAAAATCCGTAACACACTCAGCTCCAAGCATTTTGGATAAGGGATGCTCAACTCATAACCATTTCTACCAGACAAGCCCCAAAGAAGAAGGGACTGTTAACGTTAATATAACTTGGAACCAACATAAATTACAAATGGGGACGGCACGGTGGTGCAGTGGTTAGCACTGCTGCCTCAAGGCACTGAGGACCCGGATTCGATCACGGCCCTGGGTCACATTCTCCCCGTGTCTCTGTGGGTCTCATCCCCACAACCTAAAGATGTGCAGGTAGGTGGATTGGCCACGTGAAATTGCCTCTTAACTCAAAAAAAAACGAATTGGGTACTCTAAATTTATATAAAAAAACAAATTTAAAATGGATTGACAGGCAAATTATACTTCAAACAAATATCGACAATTTACTCCAAGTAGTCTATACTGCAAAGATACATCTTACACAACCACAAAGGTTCCTCTGCAACATGCATAACATTACATTGCTGCCCCGTTCCCCAATATACTGTTCTTCATTCACGTACGGTAGGTCAGGATCCTTTCCAACAACAGCTTTCGCCTCTAGGCTCCATGAGTATGATTATCACCAGTAAGACACACGTTTACAAACCCTCTCTCCCTTGGGTCATGACAGTGCTGATGGGCAGCACGGTGGCACAAAACCACTGGCTCATAGCGCCGAGGACCCAGGTTCGATCCCGGCCCCAGGTCACTGTCCATGTGGAGTTTGCACATTCTCCCCGTGTCTGCGTGGGTCTCACCCCCACAACCCAAAAAGATGTGCAGGGTAGGTGAATTGGCCATGCTAAATTGCTGCTTAATTGGAAAAAAATAATTGGGACTCTAAATATATATTAAAAAAAAGACAGTGCTGATGGTGTAGCTTTCCTTTTCAACTGACCAACCAGTAACAACCCGGTTCATGGTTTGGCCACTTCTGACCAAACACCCAGCTCTTTCGTGTCTCTGAGCTATTGCACACAGCTTTGCAGGTTTTAGACCTTTTTAGCCAGCTCCTGTCTCCTTTTCTGCTAAACAGAAAAGCTGGCCTCTTCCTGTGGTGCAATTTGATTCCACTCCTCACAAGAATTCTTTGTTCCTCTCTTTCTCTGTCTCCGTCTGCTTTCTCTTTGTGTCTGCATCTGATGCTTCACCTTATTCAAGAAAATTACAATTGATGCAAACTCTTAAAAGCCCCTTTCCAAGCATACAAACAATTTCAGGTTCAAATAGTTCTTTGGTGGTACAAAACAATCGGAGGCGAATCTCTCCACAGGCAACCCATACTTGGAATGGCACGCTTAAGGTGGCACTTCTGCAGTCTTCTAGGCAGGAAGACCCTCCCCCCCCTTAAATAGCCAATTAAATAGCCATCAACTCCTCTGGCCCCAGCAATGTTACTGCTGGTGGCCACTGCTGGGACTATAACATTACTCAACATTGAGGAGCCTGAGTAAAGGGAAAGGTAGGGTGGAGCGTGGGGTACTGTGGGGGGCCACGTCTGCCATGAACCAAAGGGGTTTGTGATATACAGGCCAGGATGGGAGGGTACCTGGTGAGTGGTGAACAACCTCGGGGCCCTTAACCCCGTGCCGGTCACCAGTATGCTCTGTGACGGCTACTGGGCTGGACCCTGGGTGTGGCCCTCTCTCACCACTGGTTAAATCCCAGTGTGGTCACGATAGGGCCCCTAAGTAGCATCAGTTGGTAACTTGTGAGTCTTTATTGGCCCATGGGCAGATGGGTTACCGAAAGCCTCCCTGCCACTTGTAAAATTACAGTGGGGGCCTGAGCGGGCGGGTAGGCAGTGGGTAGGTCACCCAGGACATTTTTATTCGCCTCCCCATCTGCAAACCCGCCACCGGATGACTGTAAAATCCAGTTTTACGTGTGTGAGACAGGTCCAAAGACATTGAACAGAGTAAAGTTTCATATGTGCCTCAATAGAAACTGAAACACCTTTTATCTTTTTACCATTTGGACAGAGGTGTGTTGATGAACAAACCAGGAAGAAGTCTTGCTTGTCTGGAGAAGTATGTTTTTGAGACAGTAATAATAATAATAATAATCTTTACTGTCACAAGTAGGCTGACATTAACACTGGAATGAAGTTACTGTGAAAAGCTCCCAGTCGCCACATTCCGGCACATGTTCAGGTACAAAGAGGGAGATTTCAGAATGTCCAAATTACCTAACAGCACAACCTTTGGGACTGTGGGAGGAAACCAGGGCACCTGGAGGAAACCCACGCAGACAAGAGGCAAATGTACAGACTCCGCACAGAATGTGCAGAGTCCGTACGAGACATGAACTATGTTAATCTGGAAACAGTGATGTACATTTGTCAAACTGCATCAACTAAACAATGCCAAGTGATTTTCACTTCCTCATAAAAATTAGAGTCTATTACAGGATAATGGTGTTCAGGGTAAGATCTTGGCATGGATAGAGGATTGGCTGACTGGCAGAAGGCTGAGAGTGGAGATAAAGGGGTCGTTTTCAGGATGGCAGCCGGTGACTACTGGTGTGCCTCAGGGGTCTGTGCTGGGATCACAGCTTTTTGCAAGATACATTAATGATCTGGAAGAAGGAACTGAAGGCAATGTTGCTAAGTTTGCAGATGATACAAAGATCTGTTGAGGGACAGGCAGTATTGAGGAAGCAAGGGGGTTGCAGAAGGACTTGGTCTAGCTAGGAGAGTGGGCAATGAAGTGGCAAATGAAATACAATGTGGAAAAGTGTGAGATTATGCACTTTGGAAGGAGAAATTTAGGCATTGACTATTTTCTAAATAGGTAAATGCTTGGGAGTCCTTGTTCATGTCTCTAAAGGTTAATGTATAGGTTCAGTCGGCAGTTAAGAAGGCAAATGTAATGTTAGCATTCACGTCACGAGGGCTAGAATACAAGAGCAGGGATGTACTTTTGAGGCTGTATAAGGCTCTGGTCAGACCCCATTTGGAGTATTGTGAGCAGTTTTGGGCCCCATATCTCAGAAAGGTTATGCTGGCCTTGGAAAGGGTCCAGAGGAGGTTCACAAGAATGATCCCTTGAATGAAGAACTTGTCGTATAAGGAACATTTGAGAACTCTGGGTCTGTACTCGTTGGAGTTTAGAAGGATGAGAGGGGATCTTATTGAAACTTACAGGATACTGCGAGGCCTGGATAGAGTGGACGTGGAGAGGATGTTTCCACTTGTAGGAAAAACTTGAACCAGAGGACACCATTTCAAACTAAAGGGACGATCCTTTAAAACAGAGATGAGGAGGAATATCTTCAGCCAGAGGTTGGTGAATCTGTAGAACTCTTTGCCACAGAGGCTGTGGAGACCAAATCACTGAGTGTCTTTAAGACAGCGATAGATAGGTTGTTGATTAATAAGGGGATCAGGGGTTACGGGCAGAAGGCAGGAGAATGGGGATGAGAAACATATCAGCCATGATTGAATGGTGGAGCAGACTCGATGTGCCAAGTGGCCTAATTCTGCTCCTATGTCTTATGGTCTTAAAAAGATCTTTGTTGTGTACAGTTTTTAAAAAAAAATTTTTTTTTAAATTTTAATTAAGGGGCAATTTAGCGTGGCCAATCCACCTACTCTGCACATTTTTGGGTTGTGGGGGCGAAACCCACGCAGACACGGGGAGAATGTGCAAACTCCACACGGACAGTGACCCAGAGCCGGGATCGAACCTGGGACCTCAGCGCCGTGAGGCGGTTGTGCTAACCACTAGGCCACCGTGCTGCCCCTTGTTGTGTACAGTTGATGTAATTTATATGTGTGAAAAGTGTATTTTTATGTTAATATAGGGAGAGTTAGTGGAATGGTTGAGGTTTGAATTCTGAAACAAGGGTATACCCACAGCAGGTAACGCTGAGTATGGCTCCACATTAAATACATGGTTGCATGTGTTAACTCTGAGAAGGTCTAGTGGTGCAGGGAGTAGCATCCCTGCCTCTGAGCCAGAAGCTACGGCCTCGGGTCCCGCCCCAGGACTGGATGGCCGAGGAAGATGCGTCCATAACGTTGTCAAACAGGATGAGTGCGTCAACATGCAATTGCTTTAAAACATGCCACTGACTGTCGGTAAGAGCGGCAGAGGCTCCTAGTCAGCCATGCTTGATGCAAAGTGGCACCCCTCAAGCTATAAGCCCCTGGCGACAGACTAGCGACCTGTCCCGGTAATTACTAGCTATGGAAACAGACGAAAATCTGCCTTGGTGCACCATTCGAGGCAGGAAGAGAATTGGAATGGAATGTGTTGACTCGAAATAATGATTGCCGCAAGCTGCCAGATATTCCTTCTAACATAAACCCAACTGGATCAGTTTACACATTTTCTCCAAGTGATGCCAAACATGATCCTGCAACTGTGCAAATTGCAAATGCAATATTGATAGCATTGCCTGGTTCAAATCTTACCTTCCTCCTCTCCCCTACACACACACACACACACACACAAAATGGCACTTCACTGAATTTACAATAAAAAAGTTAAATGAATATTATTACAAAGACCAAATCCATGTGTTTTGGAAGGTTGGGGGTCCCTAAATGGAGCTTTAGGGGATTATTACACTTCATGTGTTCTGTCATAAGTGGTTTTTGCTAACAGCTTTGTATAGCCGAGTTATTAGGCCTGAAGAAGAATCTAATGCAGTTATCCATGCAGGAGTCCTTCAAGTCTGCTTGATTGTGTTGTGCGATTACATTTGTGCTCTGGTGTGAGCTTTCTCTTGAAAAAGATTTTTTTTTAAATTGCACACACGCAGTAGCATCTTTAAGGCTCCCTTGAACACTAACTTGTGGAGGCAGCACGATCCTGTTGTGTTGGGTAGATAATGTTGCTTTCCTGTTTCATCCATTTTTAAAAATAATTCAGGCTGGTGGAGAAATGTATCGACAATTTCTCCAGTCGAGAACCATTAAGATGTAATACAAGGAGCTGGAAATCCACACAGTCCAGAAGCCCATATGTAAAAGATATTTAATTACAATTCTCTCCATTTGCCCGGGGAAACAAATATACTGTCAATTTCTTCATCATCAAACCTGTGAAGTTTAAAAAAAAATAGAAATAGCTTTCCTTTAAACAAAATTCTGGTGACTTACAACAAATTTAATTCAGAAATGAGAATCTCCTCTCTATGCGCTGGTACATAATTGCATTTCCTGATCCCCCCAAAACGGAAAGAAAGTAACATTCACTCGACTTGATACAGACATTTTATTAAAAAATTGCTTCGACAATATGGCAGAAGTCTTTTCAGCCACAGATGCCTGTATTTAGATAGGGGCTGTTTCATCTGGCGACTGTTTATTCTCCCTGTGTAAGGACTTGAAAAGAAAGAGGGGGATTGGTTATGTCCACTTTAATGTATTTTTGCAGAAGAGCGATTATTTTGACAGTTTTGAATGTTACAATGATATGACCTAATTAAGCACTGCTGCCTGGAACCCCTGCGTCTACATAAGGACCAGGAATGTAATTGGGACTGCCTTTTCTCAGATAACCACACACAGTGCTTAAAATTGCCTTCACTCTTGACATTTATTAAGCAATCCAGAAATTTACTTTTTAGTGTCTTAAATAGAACGAAATTGGGAAATGAGTGGCGTAACATTAAAGCTGTTAGAATATATGAATACTAAGTGCTTACTATTAAATTGATTCTGGGTAAATACAAGCCTTGTGTTGTGCGGCAGAAAGTGATTGGTGGTCACAACAGGCTCCTTCAGCTCGAACGCATCAACACCAAGCAAAGCAGAAAGAAGGTTCTGTCTGAGCCATCAGGAACGCGCTGAGCATTATTAGCCTAGTCGTGAATTCCAGGCTTTAATAATGCTGAAATCAAATGGCAATGTTCTACTACTCCTTGACCGAGTTTCTGTCTGAAGGACTTCAGAATATTTATCAGGCAGCGAAGTGGAAAAGCAAGGGAAGCCATCTTAAGAATCTGGTTAAGAAGGAAGCATGTGCTACACCTTCATCCTAGCTACTGGGGGAAAGTCCCACTCTTACCGAGATGCAGGAGGCTTCACGCATCCAGAGACACAGAAGGCAGACAAAGCACATCCTTTCGTCAGCCTTCCCTGGAACAGGTCACCCGCCTGGAGCTAGAAGCCGTAGCTTGAGGACTGGCGCTCTCTATCAAGCATGGCTGACTAGATCAGTGTTTTTCAAACTTTTTTTCCGGGGACCCATTTTTACCAACCAGCCAACCTTCGGGATCCACGGCAGGCGGCCCTCGCGACCCAAGCCGGCCGACCTTCGCGACCCACGCCGGCCGACCTTCGCGACCCACCATCGCGGCCCACGCCAGCCGCCCATTGCGGCCCATGCCGGCCGACCTTTGCGACCCACGCCAGCTGACCTGCGCGACCCATCATTTTCTCTTACCTTGTTTGTTGCTGACAAAAATGGAGGAAATGGTTTTGGGCCCCTTTGGCCCCGGTGGTCCCTTTGTCACTTTGGTTCCTTTGGCCCCCCCGAACTTGAAAAAAAAAAGGATGCAACCATATTTTAAAAATGCGGCCGCACTGTAAATGCTTGCCCGATGATTGGTCCGCATGCGCATAGTGCGCATAGTGCATGCGCACCGATGATTGGGCACACTTGTGCAGTGCGGCCAAATTTTTAAAATCTGTTCCTGGCCATTTTGAAGGCCGCTCGCAGCCGGCATTATTAAAAGCCGGCTGCTGTGGCTGTTGCGCGTGGATTTGCGCGATCGGGAGCAACGCGACGGACGGCTCCACAACCCTCCCGACACCCGCCCGCAACCCACCCTTGGGCCGCGCCCACCGAGTTTGACAATGCCTGGACTAGATGACTCTCTCGCACTTACCAGCTGACATGGGAATATTGGAAGGATTTGCAGGCTGATATTCAACCTGTTTGGCCACATTATGAAGGCGATCAAGTCCTGGAGTGGGACTCAAACCTGGAATACCTGGCTCAGAATGTGTCACAAGGCCTCCCCACTCTTATCACATTCATCATATTAAATATGGTGGTGCAGTGGGTAGCATTGCTGCCTCATGGCGCCGAGGGACTCAGGTTCGATCCCGGCCCTGGGTCACTGAGTTTGCACATTCTCCCTGTGTCTGAATGGGTCTCACCCCCACAACCCAGAAAGATGTGCAGGGTAGGTGGATTGACCACGCTAAATAGCCCCTTAAGTGGAAAAAATAAATATATATATATATATATATATACATAGTATAAATGCATTAATTTATTTTGTGAAAACAAACTTAGTGGGCACGGTTCAAGGCATCAACGTGACTGACTCTTCTCGCGAGATTTACCGGCATCAGCACACCTCGTAAGATCTCATCAAGCTACGCGATCTGGAGCCCGCCCATTGAGGTCGGGATCCAGATCTGGATATTCAAGTGAATACTCAGTCTCACTTGAATATGTCTACGCCGGATCTACCCAGTGTCCGAGATCAAACGGCGTCGCCTCGGAGACCCCGAGTGGTCGCTGTTTAGCACTGGTTTCCACAAACATGTGCATACCCGAACTTGGGGGGGGGGGGTGTTACCCAGGTGATCGGCAGGCGATCTGGGGCCCTTAAGGTGTCGGAATCTGGGCACTGTAGCACTGTCAGCCTCGCACCCTGGCAGTGCCACCTGGGTGCTACCCTGGAAATTGCAGAGGGGCCCAGGTGGCACTGCCAGGGTGCCAGGCTGGCAATACAAAGGTCCCCAGGTGGCATTTTGCCCGTGCTGTGGATCGGGCAGGGGAGATTCTGCCCTTATGAGGTGGGGTGCGGGGTGCTTGATGACCCTTTAATTGGTGAGTTGGGGGAGGGTAGGGGGTCCAGAGACCATGGTGGGTGGTCGAGAGGCGAGCACAACCCGTTAGCGCAGTAAATGGGACTAAGTTCAGCTTTGGAGGGGTGTTCCTCGTCGAGGCCCAGAGATGAAGCAGATTCCCGTTTAATAGCGGTGTCCTTCTCGGTGCTGCGAGTGCTGGGAAACACCCGGCTAAACGCGCCTGACATTGGACTCTGTTTCATTTCCGTTAAATCGTGCCCATCATTTTCTTTTTACCAAATGCAGTTGAATGGGTTGCAAATTGCAAATGCCTCGCTAGTATTCCATCCAGAGGACCACATTTCACATGTGGACACTGAAGATCGATCAAGCATCTGCACGTTGGGGAAAACATGTTACTGTTCTCATCCTGTGCCCATCAGGGATCACTGAATAACAATTCGGAATACTGTTACTATTGTTATTCAATTCTAAGACAACCTCGATTTATGCTAATTGTGCAGTAAACCAGACAGGGAGGTGATAATAATAATCTTTATTGTCACAAGTAGGCTTACATTAACACTGCAAAGAACTTACTGTGAAAAGCCCCTGGTCGCCACATTCCGGCGCCTGATCGGGTACACGGAGGGAGAATTCAGAATGTCCAAATTACCGAACAGCATGTCTTTAGGGACTTGTGGGAGGAAACCGGAGCACCCGGAGGAAACCCACGCAGACACGGGGAGAACGTGCAGACTCCGCACAGACAGTGACCCAAGCCGGGAATCGAACCTGTGACCATGGCGTTGTGAAGCAACAGTGCTAACCACTGTGCTGAATATAGTGAGTTGTTACGATGAAGGAGACAATTTTCTTCTCCGTGATTTTATTTTTTTTAAATGTGTTGCTGCGATGTGGGCGTCGCTGGCTGGGCCAACATTATTGTCCATCCCTGAGGGCAATTAAGAGTCAAATAAATTTCTGTGGGTCTGGAGTCAGGTGTAGGCCAGACCAGGTGAGGACATTAGTGAACCAGTCGGGTTTTTACGACACCTGTTATTTGTTTCATCGTCATCAACAGACTTTTAATTCCAGATTTTAAAAATTGAATTCAAATTTCACCATCGACAACGGTGGGATTTGAACCAGGGTCCCCAGAGCATCACGCTGCGTCGCTGGATTAGTAATCCAGTAATACCACTACACCAGGGGCTGGTTTAGCACACTGGGCTAATTCGCTGGCTTTGGAAGCAGACCAAGGCAGGCCAGCAGCACGGTTCAATTCCCGTAACAGCCTCCCCGAACAGGTGCTGGAATGTGGCGACTAGGGACTTTTCACAGTAACTTCATTTGAAGCCTACTCGTGACAATAAGTGATTTTCATTTTCACCACTGCTTTCCATTCTTTCATGCGATGTGGGTCATTATTTCTCTCCCATGGCTTTCTAGGCCAGTTTAAAGGGCAATTAAAATTTTCTTCCCTCAAGGGTATTGGTGAACCAGATGGGTTTTTACAACAATTGTTTCATGGTCACCGTTAGACTTGTAATCCCACCATCTGGTGGGTTTCGCACCCAGGTCCCGGGATTACCAGTCCAATGACAATACCACTGTGCCCCTACTTCCCCGATGCAACAGGTTGTTGCAATTGGGAACATGCTGCCCGAAATAGTGATGGAAGGAGATTCAATAGTAACTTCGAAAAGGCAAGTGGATAAATACTTGAAGGGAAAAAAGTGCTGCTGGGCTTTGGGGAAAGACTGGGTGGTGGGGGGTCAGACAAAGTCTTTCAAAGAAACAGCAATGATGGGCAGAATTTCTTCCTTCCGTGCTACACCATTCTTCCAGCTTCTGCTGTCCACCATTATTCTGGTGGAAGATAAAATGCTGCAGATGCAGGTGCTGGAAGTCTGAAATAAAAACAGAAAATGCAGGAAGTACTCAGCAAATCAGGGAGCATCAGTGGAGAGAGAAAGTTAGTTCACATTTGAGACTGGTGACCAGTCATCAGAGCTCAGAACAAATTTTTCAGAATTGTTCTAGTAGAGGTTGGCCAACGGAGTACAGCACAGCATTCCATGGCGGATATATAACCCTGGGGGATGAAGTAGCTGTACTTATTCAGGATATCATAATGGCAAAAAGGGATGCAGGTATCAGCGAGGTAAAAATTTAACCTATACGGATAGAGCTAAAAGGTGATAAAGGGTCTATCAAGCTAATAGATGTTGTCAATAGGCTACCTGAATGAAAAGGAGGCACTGGAAGAAATATGCAGCTAATTTAGGGAAATGAGTGAAGTACACAGAATAATCAGTGGGGATTTCACCTACCCTGCTATTAGTCAGACAGAAGAGCAGTAGGTAAAGGGGTCAAGGGAAGGGACTTTTTACCATGTGCGCAAAACTTCTAACTGAATATGTGCGAAGCCCAACGAGGGAGGATTCGTCATGGATCCAGAGTTGGGGAATGAACCAGAGCAGACAAGAAAAGTAAAAGTAGGGAACATCCGGGCAATAGTGACCATAATATAATATGCTCCAAGATAACAATGAAGGAGGCCAAAATGCAAGTTGATGGACTGGAGAATGCTGATTTTGAAGGGCTGATAATAGAACCTGGGAAAATGAAATAAGCATCAATGTCGGCAAACAACAAATCCAGAACAACAACAATGGATCTGGTGGATTCCCCATGTTTCAAGAGATGAATGTTCAGTTAAGGAGACCAGTTTTTTAACATCTAGGTTAGCGTCAAATCATCTGTAATGTTAAACCAAATCATGATTTGTCAATCCAATTGCAAATATTAGATGTGGAGTCACTGTTGAAGGTGGATGGATGAATTCACCACCTTTGCAGCATGCCCTATACAGACCTGACTCAGTTCTCCTCAAATGTTAAGATTGTTTGATAACAAAGACTTCTTCCTTTGGATTAATCCAGTGTTGTTTTGGTCACATGAATGGGATTCAATTTCCAGCCCCTGAGATTGGTTTTCAGAATGTCTTTGTGTCCTAGTTTGATATGTCCCATGGTGCAGGTTCCCAAGATCAACCTGGCATGGAACACCATCGGTATACGGGAATCACCCATGGGAACTAACTGGCTGACCCGGCAAAACTGGGCTCTGATGAGTGTGCTCTCGATATTAGGAATGCAGGACCCTTGGTATGAGGCATTTTGTCTTCAGCAAACAAGAGTTCCCTTAGTAGCTGTTGAGTGATTTCTGTGTGAGCGTAGGACCAATAGTGATACGTTTCCAAGTTAGCATGGTGTATAATTTGGGGTGAAGCTTCCAGATGGTCGTGTTTCTATGTGTCTGTTTTCCTCGTTCTTCTTGGAGGTAAAATAAGGCGCCATCAAAGGAGCTGCCACTATGACTTGGGGGTGATGGGAGTGAATGTTTGGGGATGGGAGGTCAAGCAAGCAGGCTGCGTTGTCCTAGATGCCTTTGTGTTTCTTGGGTGTTGTTAGAGCTGCACTCATCCAGGCAAGTGGAGAGTATTCCATCACACTACTGACTTGTGCCGAGTAGATGGTCGTCCGACTTGGGAAGGCAGGAATTCACAATAGAATTCCCAAACTGTTCCTGTAGCCACAGTATTTATGTAACTGGTCCAGTTAAGTTTCTGGAGCGTGACGACCTCAGGAATATTGATTGTTCAGTATTCAATAATAGTATTTATAATAACTCATACGTTATAACAAATATGAATTTATTGACATATGTGCAAATACATGCTAAGAATTGAATCTCACTTCCAGTGCAAACCTCGCTGGGACGATAGGTTTCAGCAGACCAAGAGTTGTATCTGCTCTTATCCCCTGCCTTAACAAGCCCCAGGTCGTTGGCTTCCACACCCTACTTGCGGAGCACGTACTCCACAGGTCCCACGGGGAGATCAATGGTTGTTTCCCCGTGGTCCTCATGGGGGTTATAGCAGTAATGTCATTGAATATTAAGGGGGGACGGTTAGATTCTCGCTTGGTGGAGGTGGTCATTGTCTGGAACTTGCGTGGTATGGCCTTTACTTGCTAGTTTTCCTGGGCTGTTTCAGTGCCTGAGGAGTTGTGAATAGAATAGCTGCCTAGATTCTGTAGATGTTGGACAGTTGAGTAAATGCTGAAGCCCACACATCGAATCGAAAGAAAATCTGCTCAATTTTCCTCAGCAGACTTAAATGGAGGAAAATTGGATGTGTTTGTTTATCCTGAACTCCCAGCAAATCCATCTATTTCTCAACGATCGTTCTGCTTTCCTTTCTGCCAATGCCCTTTCTCTCCCTTCTGCCTCTGATCTAATTCATGCTCCATGCTTCACTGGCTTTTATTGGTAACATAATTACATCATCCTTTGGATGAAAGGGCTTCACTTCCTTTTGTTTCACTACTAACATCCCAATGTTTTGCTTGAACCTGTCTCCCCCCAGTCCCTCCAAGGCCATTTGCGTATCTGCATAAACAATATTAAATTTGAGTATGTTTTGCTGCCTAGGTGTAACAGAAGGTTGACTCTCCACTGGGAGAGGGCAAAGGGCCATGCCGGTTATCGTTCAGGATTCTTGGAAATAAGCCTAAAAGGACAGCCCACTTTAAAGATGCTGAGGATAATTTTGACTTTGGAATGTAGTTCAACATGGGTGACATTAGTTCAGCTGTTCATTAAATTCCTCTCCTCATTTGCATTTCTGTCAACATCGATAGAAACAAAAGCAGAGAGAGGTTTTAACAATGAACGGTGCAATATATGCTATCACTTCGGCTGAAAAATAAACCGCATTGTTTCTTTGGAATGGACAATCCTTACCCGATGTTAAAGAAAGTCGAAATTCACTGCCAAACTCTGATCGTAAATGCAGTGGAGGAATAAAGGAGTAGCGATAGTCACAATATCCGTTTCTGAATTTGCAACACAGAAACAGGCCATTCAGCCCTGCAGGTGTATACTGGCATGCATGCACCACATGAGTCTCCTCCCGCCCCATTCCATTTCAGCCCATCAGCATTTTCTTTCATTTCCCTCCTGCCCGTGTGCCCTGCTGTTTCTGTCAGCTTCTCTTTGTGGTAACGAGCTCCATCTTTTGAGGGCAGCACGACAGCACAGTGGTGAGCACCAGGGTCCCAGGTTTGATTCCCCGCTGGGTCACCGTCTGTGTGGAGTCTGCACGTTCTCCCCGTGTCTGCGTGGGTTTCCTCCGGGTGCTCCGGTTTCCTCCCACAAGTGCCGAAAGACGTGCTTGTTAGGTAAATTTACATTCTGAATTCTCTCTCCCGAATAGGTGCCGGAATGTGGTGACTAGGGGATTTTCACAGTAACTTCATTGCCGTGTTGATGTAAGCCTACTTGTGACAATAAAGATTATTATTATTCACCTCTCTGCAGGAAAACAAGTTTCCCCTGAATTCTTTACTGGAGGCTTGGTGACTTTCTTATATTTACTGTCCCTAGTGTTGGATTCCGCAATCTCTCTCCCCATCTCCCCCCCACCCTCGGAAGGGCAAACTTCACCTTGTCTGGCTCTACCCAGTTGAACCCTTTCAGAATCTTGAACCTCTGAATTAGGCCGCCACCTCGGCTTCCCCGCCATGGTTCCAACCAATGCAATTGACACAGATCTGCCTGTGCTGATACTGGCACTGGCTTTGTGGCGTTGTGGCAATTGACAGTAATAAACAGAGTTGTTTTCCTACACCCAACCGGGATGAAACAAATCGCTTGTACCGAAATGCGTGGTGAGGTCAGAGTCGCTGCGGCAAAAGTAAAATCTACACCACAGATTGTGGCTAAGTTTCTTTCAGATAATTGGTCCGTTTGTTAAGTTGTCTCATCTTCCTAATTTGGAGCAACAAAGGAGATAAACCTACTTAAAACCACACATCTGCAGCACTGCTCCGTCTCGGGCTAGGAGGCTATGAATAAGCTTACGGCAGCTATAAATAGATGAACCTTTCTTGTCATGCTTATATGATAGCCGTTTAATAATTCCACACTGGGCCTCCTTACAGCAGATTTAATGAAAATCAGCATGATGTAGCGGCTGTTGGTATTGCATTCTGTTCAATCTCCCAGCGTCCCATGGTGAGAGAGATTACAAAGTGGCTAATAATCCAGTATTTACTGCTGGAAGCCTTTCTTGCGGAAGGGAAAACAAAAACTGATGGGGGCCTTCAGGGGCAGATCCGCTTCCTCTGCTAAAATCTCACGGAGTTTCTAATTGCTGTGTTGGACCTTGAAACTTTGGAACTTTAACAATAGATAGTTTGCTAAGTGCCCACCTAGTCTTTATATTCCATGTCAATGTGGTTAATGAGATACTCTGGAGTTACCCAAGCAGATGGTAATGACTTTATCTATAACACACTGTGATCACCACTCCCAACCATCACCCAGCCAGTCATCGAAAATTTAGGAATTAATCTTGTAACGCTACTACTGGTACTGATGGACTTTTTTCACAGGGAAGTGTTAGAGTGAGAGTCATCGCTCCTCAGGTAACTGATATTTATTCGTTTCGCAGACCAGTGATGTTCACTAACCTTCCATTGTCCTATTATAGGGCAGCACGGTAGCACAGTGGGTAGCACTGTTGCTTCACAGCACCAAGGGCCTGGGTTCAATGCTCGACTTGGGTCACTGTCTGTGCGGAGTCTGCACGTTCTCCCTGTGTCTGCGTGGGTTTCCTCCGGGTGCTCCGGTTTCCTCCCACAAGTCCCGAAATACATGTTTGTTAGGTGAATTGGACATTCTGAATTCTCCCTCAGTGTACCCGAACAGGCACCGGCGTGTGGCGACTCGGGGATTTTCACAGTAACTTCATTGCAGTGTTAATGTAAACCTACTTGTGACACTAATAAAGATTATTATTGTCTATTTGTTTATGGATGTGAGCATCACTGGCAAAGCCAGGATTGATCGCCCTCGAGTAGCTGCCTCCTTGAACTGCCACAGTCCATTTGGTGTAGGTACACCCACCATGCTGTTAGGGAGGGAGTTCCAGGATTTTGACCAGCCACAGTGAAGAGATAGCAATATATTTCCAAGTCAGGATGATGTGAGGCTTGGAGAGAAGCTCCCAGGTGGTGGTGTTCCCATGCCTCCCTTGCTCTTGTCCTTCAAGGTTGTAGCGGTCACTGGTTTGGAAGGTGCTGCTGAAGGAGCCTTGGTGAATTGCTGCATCTTATATTCTGAGACTGTGTAAGGCTCCGGTCAGACCCCGTTTGGAGTATTGTGAGAAGTTTTGGACCCCATATCTAAGGAAGGATGTGCTGACCTTGGAAAGGGTCCAGAGGAGGTTCACAAGAATGATCCCTGGAATGAAGAGCTTGTCATATGAGGAACATTTGAAGACTCTGGGTCTGTACTGGTTGGAGTTTAGAAGGCTGAGAAACTTACACGGTACTGCGAGGCCTGGATAGAGTGGACGTGGAGAGGATGTTTCCAATTGTAGGAAAAACTATAACTAGAGGACACCATCTCAGACTAAAGAGACGATCCTTTAGAACAGAGATGAGGAGGAATTTCTTCAGCTAGAGGGTGGTGAATCTGTGGAACTCTTTGCCGCAGAAGGCTGTGGAGACCAAGGGCGCGATTCTCCGCAAATGCGGCGAATCGTAAAGGCTGCCGTGAAACTGGCCGTGTTTCACGGCAGCCTCAGCGCCCCCTACCGGGACCCAATTCTCCCCCCCCCGGGGAGCGGGGCCCCGTGAAGCACGGCATCGCGGCCTTAACGACCGTCGCTAAGTCCGCGCGCCAAGCGTCACGCCGGTTGACGCACACGATGACGTCAGCCGTGCATGTGCGGGTTGGACGGCTCCAACCCGCGCATGCGCGGGGCCGTCATCTCCCTCGGCTGCCCCACGGACTGATCCTGCGGGGCGGCGGAGGGAGAAAGAGTGCGTCCGTTACGGACGCACTGCCCGCGATTGGTGGGAACCGATCGTGGGCCCATGCCCCCCTTGGGGCCCTGGAAGCCCAGAACAGGCATGTTGCGACCGTTTTTACGACGGCAGCAAGCAGGTGTGTTTGCTGCCGTAAAAATGGCCATAAAGGCCTGGGAACTCGGCCCATCGGCCTGGGGAGAATCGCTGTTCGCCGTAAAAAACGGCGAGCAGCGATTCGTGTCGTGGGGCGGCCGTGGGGGGGGGGGGGGGGGGGAGAGAATAGCAGGAGGGCGTGAAAAATGTCGGGGACACCCTCCCGCTATTCTCCGACCCGTCGTGGGCAGCGGAGAATCGCGCCCCAAATCACTGAGTGTCTTTAAGACATAAATAGATAGGTTCTTGATTAATAAGGGGATCATGGGTTATGGGGAGAAGGCAGGAGAGTGGGGATGAGAAAATATCAGCCATGATTGAATGGCGGAGCAGACTCGATGGGCCAAGTGGCCTAATTCTGCTCCTATGTCTAATGGTCTTATAGATGGTGCACACTGTAGCCACGATGTGTCAGTGGTAGACGGAATGTTCAATCAGGCAGGCTGCTGTGTTTTGGATAGTATCAAGCTTCTTGAGGACTATAGGAACTGCAGTCAACTTGGAAAGTGGGGAGTATTCCATCACACTCTTGACTTGTGCCTTGTAGTTGGTAGATGGCTTTGTGCAGTCAGGGGTGAGTTGCTCACCGCAGAATTCCCAGCCTTTCACTTTCTATTGTAGCCGCAGTGTTATATGGCTGGTCCTGTTAAGTTTCTGGTCAGTGATAGGGGCCAGGATGTTGCTAGTGGGGGATTCAGCGATGGTAATGCTGTTCAGTGTCAAGGGGAGATGGTTCGATTCTCTCTTGTTGGAGGTGGTCATTGCCTAGCACTTGTGTGATGCGAATGGTAGTTGCTGTTGTGTTCTCTGACATAACCATTGTAATGATGTACACAGAACATATAGTTGCTCAACTATAAAGCTGATTTATTAACAAGCACGTGAAAAAGAGAATTGATGAACTATAATACAGACGATGGCTACTAAATGAATTCAGTGAATTCTCCTGGAGTTACTCTAAGTACGACTATCTTCTTGTACGGCTTACTACCAACTGCTGGGTGTCCCGAGTCATGTAATCGATCTCTGACGTCACCTGCTGGTCGGAGGTTGTACCGATAACTATGTGCACCGATAAACAACTATATACATTAATGTGTACATGCATATTACCACAGTTGCCACTTGTCAGACCAAGCCTGGACGTTGTCCAGGTCTTGCTGGATGCGGGCATGCACTGCTTCAGTGCCTAGGGAGTTGTGAATGGTGCTGAACATTGTGTAATCACCAGCGAACATCCCCACTTCTGGCCCAGTGATGGAAGATGGGTCATTGATGAAGCAGCTGAAGGGCTGTGCGAGGGCAATGACCTGGGAAGGATGAAGAGGCTGGAGCTTTTTTTCCCCAAGAAAAGAGAAGACTGGGAAGGTGACCTGACAGGAGATTTTGTAATTATGAAATTACAGAAGAAGCGCTTCCACTTGTCGAGGAAACCAAAATTAGAAGTAAATATAAAATATTTACTAATAAATCCAATGAGGATTACTCAGTGAGTGATGAGAATGTGGAACTCACTCCCAGATGTAGTAATTGAGATGAATATTGCAGGAGGAATCGAGATACACTCACTGGGTATTTTGACAGCGCAAGAGGAAGTAAGATGGGAGGAGGCTTATGTAGGGATGAACGTTGGCAGAGACATTGCAGGCTGTTGGTCTGTGTGGAAAACTCCGTACAATAGTGACTAATTGCGCCAGCAATTTTGGAATCTGTTGAAATTCACCTTTTTATAATTCATTGAGGGCCTCTGGGCATTGCTGGCAAGTCCATGTTTAATTCTCTCCCTAATTGTCCCTGAGAAGGTGCCAGAGAGCCATTTTTAAAAAATCACTGCAGTCCATCTGGTGAAGGAACTCCCACGGTGCTGCTGGGGGGGGGGGGGGGGGGGGGGTGCGGTTCTGGAGTATCCTCGCTAACAGTGTGAAACCAATCATTCAACAAAAGTCATGTGCATTTATGTAGCACCTGTAACATTGCAAAATACCCGAAAGCCCTTCACAGGAGCATTATCAGACGAAATCTGAGAACCATGCCAGATATGGAGCTGTTAAGACAGGTAGGTTTTAAGGAACGTCTCAAAGGAGCAGAGAGTGGTAGGGAGCCAGAGAGGTTTCAAGAAGGTAATTCTGGAGTTTAGAGCCGGAAGACCCTGCCGCCAGTGATGGAGTGAGAATTGGAGGAGTGCAGAGGTCACGGAGGCTTGTGAGACTTACGATGAGTTGGATACAGACATCAGCATTTCAGATGCCTTTTAAATGTTTGAAGGCTTATCAGAAACCTCACGATTGCAATGTTCTTTTACCCTGAAACAACAGGGAGGATTTAGAAAAAGCGAATTAGCATGCATCCTAACAGATGTTACAGTCATATCTTTAGTCACCTAAAGCTCTGCTATTTCCTCCCCAGACCCCTCCATGTCACCATCATCCTTTAGAACACTTCCCAATATCTACCATTTTTACCAGGGGTTTGGTCATCTGTCATAATGTTTCATTCTTTACCTTGGGGTCAATGTTTATCTAAAAATCACTCCTGTGACATTACATTTGGGACCTTAAACTATGCTAAAGGTGCTTTGCAATTGTGTTAATACCTTTGTGAGCCAGTCACTGAAATTTGGCATTGTCATTTTAAAGATTGGGAATATGCCTTTTGAAATATTACATTAAAATGATGCCTCCTTACTCAGTCCAACACTGCAGGCTCCTGAACTGTTACTTTTCTTGTACCACAAGTGTCTCTTTAACTTACATTGATTTAATGGCATTGACTCACATTTGATTACTGCGTTGAATTGAACAACTGCAATGGACAACTCTAGATTCTCTCAGTTCTGAAAGACATTTTTCATAATTTACGAGCAATCATTCCACTCCAAAAGAGTCTTTCAGACCTCTCCCCCCCCCCCCCCCCCCCACCCCCCAACTGCATTGAATTTAGTGCCGTAACATAACACCACAAAAGTGCGGTGCATCAGTGTCGCAGCAGAATGGTTAAGGTTAAGATCAGCACCCTCACCTTTGGATCAGAAAGCTGCGAGTACAAATGGCCAACGCAGTCTTAAGCACACAATCTAGGCTGATGCTAAAGTGCACGACCGAGGGAGTGCTGCACTGTTGGAGACACCATCTCTTAGATCAGACATTAAATCGTTTGGATTGGATTTGTTTATTGTCACTTGTACTGAGGTACAGTGAAAAGTATTTTTCTGGGAGCAGCTCAACAGATCATTAAGTACATGAAAAGAAAAGAAAATACATAATAGGGCAACACAAAGTACACAATGTAAATACATAGACACTGGCATCGGGTGAAGCATACAGGGGTGTAGTGTTAATCAGGTCAGTCCATAAGAGGGTCGTTTAGGAGTCTGGTAACAGTGGGGAAGAAGCTGTTTGTTCGTGCGTGTCCTCAGACTTTTGTCTCTCCTGCCCGATGGAATAAGTTGGAAGAGTGAATGGGAGGGGTCTTTGATTATGCTGCCTGCTTTCCCCAGGCAGCGGGAGGTGTAGATGGAGTCAATGGATGGGAGGCAGGTTTGTGTGATGGACTGGGCGGTATTCACGACTCTCTGTAGTTTCTTGCGGTCCTGGGCCGAGCAGTTGCCATACCAGGCTGTGATGCAGCCCGATAGGATGCTTTCTATGGCGCATCTGTAAAAGTTGGTAAGGGTTAATGTGGACATACCGAATTTCCTTAGTTTCCTGAGGAAGTATAGGCGCTGTTGTGCTTTCTTGGTGGTAGCATCGATGTGAGTGGACCAGGACAGATTTTTGCTGATGTGTACCCCTTGGAATTTGAAACTGCTAACCATCTCCACCTTGGCCTCGTTGATGTTGACAGGGGTATGTGTGATACTTTGCATCCTGAAGTCGATGACCAGCTCTTTAGTTTTGCTGGCATTGAGGGAGAGATTGTTGTCGCTACACCACTCCACTAGGTTCTCTATCTCCCTCCTGTATTCTGACTCGTAATTATTCGAGATCCGGCCACTATGGTCTTATCATCAGCAAACTTGTAGATGGGGTTGGGACCAAATTTTGCCACGGGGGCAGCCTTGCGGGGCCCCGGTATTGAGGACTATTGTGGAGGGGATGTTGTTGTTTATTCTTACTGATTGTGGTCTGTGGGTCAGAAAGTCGAGGATCCAGTTGCAGAATGTGGAGCCAAGTCCTGGGTTTTGGAGCTTTGATATGAGCTTGGCTGGGACCTAAACCCAGGCCTTCATCTGCCCTCTCAGGCATACGTGAAAGATCCCACGGCACTATTTCGAAGAAAGCAACAGTGGAGTTCTCCCTGGTGTCTGCTCAATGTTTATGCCTCGGCCAACCACATTAAAAACAGGTCATCTGCTCTCTTATTTCAGTCGTGGTGTCATTTGACTGCCGTTGTTTCCTGCCCCGCAATAATGACTAAAATTCAAAAGCGCACCACCGGGTGTGGAGCAGTTTGGGGCTTGCTCTCTCCCTGAGGAAAATCATGCGATAACATAACAGTTTTGTGGGCATTGCTGGGCTGGGCCAGCATTTGTTGCCCATCCTTAATTGCCCTTGAACGGAGTGGTGTACTAGTTCATTTCAGTGGGGGGGGGGGGGGGGGGGGGGATTAAGAGTCAACTGTATCACTGTGGGTCCGGAGTCACATGTAGGCTAGACTGGGTAAAGACGGCAGATTTCCTTCCCTAAAGGACGTTAGTGAACTAGATGGGTATTTGTGACAATCGGCACTGGTTCCATGGTCATCATTAGACTTTTAATTCCAGATTTTTATAGAATTAAAATTTCACCATCTGCAGTGGCGGGATTTGAACCCAGGACCCCAGATCATTACCCTGGGTCTCTGGATTACTAGTCAACGCCATCCCCAGAGAACAGGTTTCAGAACAGTCCCAAAAATATCGGTTAAAATATTGGTTACTAATAGATGGTTATTTACCTCTGTGCATACATGGGGCAAAATTCTCCGACCCCCAGCAGGGTCGGAGAATCGCCTGGGGGCGCCTAAAATCCCGCCCCCGCCGTGGCAGAGATTCTTCGCCACCCGGGAAGTGGCGGGGGCAGGAATCTCGCCACTCCGATCGGAGAGGCCCCTGCGGCGATTCTCCGGCCCGGATGGGCCGAAGTCCCGCCGCTGGGAGGCCTCTCCCGCCACCGAGGTTTAAACCACCTCTGGAACGGCGGGCTCAGCGGCGCGAGCAGGCCCCCGGGGTCCTGGGGGGGCGGGGGGCGATCGAACCCCGGGGGGTGCTCCCACGGTGGCCTGGCCCGCGATCGGGGCCCCCCGCTCAGACTGCGGGCCAGTGCCCTGGCTGCACTCTTTCTCCTTCCGCGCCGCCACGGCCTCCGCCATGGCGGAAGCGGAAGAGAACCCCGCATCGCGCATGCGCGGACCGGCGAAAGCCTTTCGGCCAGCCCCACACCGGGGCGCCGGTTTTTTGCGCCAGTCTTCTGGTGCTAACCGCTCCGGCGCAGGGCTGGCCCCCAAAGGTGGGGAGAATTCCCCACCTTTGGGGAGGCGCGACACCTGAGTGGTTGGCGCCACTCCCCTACTCCGGCACCCTCCGTCACGCCGGGTAGGGGAGAATGCCGCCCAGGAACAGAACTCAGCAGTATGCGACTAAGACTGTTAATGAGCACCTTCAGAAAGGAGTTGGTGAATGTCTGGTTGGGAATAGGTTTGGAGATCACAGGGGCTAGACATTCGCTGAGAATTTGAGAAGTGTAGCGCAAGTTAGTCCTCGCTTCAGGTGAGGGGTGAGGAGGTTGGGTGGCAAGGGGTGGGGGTGTTGGGGAGGGGAAATGTGGGTGGTTGGCAGTGAAGGACAAACCAGTTTCAAATGAACAAATGGACAAACCAGTTTCAGGGGCTGCTTAGCTAATCACTGGCCTTGAAAGCAGACCAAGGCAAGCCAGCAGCATGGTTCGATTCCCGTAACAGCCTCCCCAAACAGGTGCTGGAATGTGGCGACTAGGGGCTTTTCACAGCAACTTCATTTGAAGCCTACTCGTGACAATAAGCGATTTTCATTTCAAATAAAGAAAACGTAAGTACAGATAGTTATTCTAAAGTTTGCTTGATTATTTGTTTGACAATTTGCTTTCCCTCTAAGATATAGTGGGTGGACTCTGGCTGTGAGTAATTTCTGCATGGTCGAGGCAACTGGGGGACTGCTGAATCCTGGGGTCTGTAGACACTTTCCAATGGATCTGGGCAAACTTTGTGTGAGTGGTGGGGTGCGAGCAGAGTGCCTTACTTAGGTGGGGAGTGTCCTTGGAGTTGTACTGAGATCAACATGCAAGTGAGTGCCTGTGTTCATAAATGCCTCAATAAAACATTCTTTACACGGGGCAGCACGGTGGCGCAATGGTTAACACTGCTGTCTCATGGCGCCGAGGTCCCAGGTTCTGGGTCACTGTCCATGTGGAGTTTGCACATTCTCCCCGTGTCTGCGTGGGTTTCGCCCCCACAACCCAAAGATGTGCAGGGTAGGTGGATTGGCCATGCTAAATTGCCCCTTAATTGGAAAAACTGAATTGGGTACTCTAAATTTATAAATAAACACTCTTTACATGAAGCACTTTCACATTATAAACATTATACAGAATTATAATCTGTGATTACTAATCCATTTGAAAAGGTGTCTTTCAACCAAAAACATTGAAGAACCAGTTGTCTGTGAAAAGAGTGGACAAGAGGTCCAATATATTTACCGGGAAATGTCACAAAAGATTTCGATATGCCTGGAGAATGATGATGCGACCTCACAATCTACAATGACCTGATGACTGATTGCAGAAATCCCAGGTCTCTGATCTACTGTTCCCAATCTTATGGCCTGTATTTTTGAAGAAGGATGAAGTTCAATATTCAAAATTTGTTTTCTTAAGAAGGATGGAAGAAGTTAAGATCCTCATGTGACCAACTCCTTAGATTTCTCCCTGCATGTACAATAATAATAATCTTTATTGTCACAAGTAGGCTTACATTAACACTGCAACCAATTTACTGTGAAAATCCCCTAGTCGCCAGACTCCGGCGCCTGTTCAGGTACACAGAGGGAGAATTCAGAATGTCCAAACTACCTAACAGCATGTGTTCCGGGACTTGTGGTAGGAAACCGGAACACCCGGAGGAAACCCACGCAGACACGGGGAGAACGTGCAGACTCCGCACAGATAGTGACCCAGCGGGGAATCGAACCTGGGACCCTGGCGCTGTGAAGCAACAGTGCTAACTGTCACAATATGTGGATATTGCAAGGAACATAAAGGGTTAACTTAATGTTACTACTCTAGTCACTAGATGGTGCTACAGGGCAACCATATAAATATCACGTGCCTCCTTGGCTTCTGGGAGAGTGTGGAAGGGAGCCAGACTGAGTAGATGTGAGAGCGTGTAGCTGATAGCACAGTTTAGTATTGTAGAAGTGTAGTGTATTCTTTACTTATCTAATTCCTTAGCAAATGTTTAAATCTAATTACGTGTAGTATAATAAATTAGCTTTGCTTGTTGAACATTTCTTGCTGTTCTTTGTCAACACTACAACCTTCACCATCCTGAAGCAAAATACAAAGAACACAACATTGTGCTACCGTGCTGCCCTTGTATATCATACAATCCCTACATTCATAGTGAATGTATTTACACGTGTCGATGTGGAAACAGGTATTGAGGAAAGAACAATCTCCTAACGCCTTGTCTGTGTGTTTATTGATAATTTGCTTGAAGTGCAGCTTCTTGCAGTGTCTGTTCAGGTGGTAGGCCATCATCCACTCCAGCTGGGCGCTGTACTCACAGAATTCCTGGGCACGATTCTCCCAGCCCCACGCCGGGCCGGAGAATCGCTGCAAACGCGCCACGACGCCCCGATGCCGACGCGCGATTCTCCAAGGTGCGGAGAATC
The DNA here is from genome assembly GCF_902713615.1 of Scyliorhinus canicula. Lineage (NCBI taxonomy): Eukaryota > Metazoa > Chordata > Chondrichthyes > Carcharhiniformes > Scyliorhinidae > Scyliorhinus > Scyliorhinus canicula. The sequence continues at coordinate 269,777,935 of NC_052148.1, read as the reverse complement.
GGTGCCATTTGTGCCGATGCATTTGGCACGGTGCCATTCGCGGGCCGCTGTACGTGGCGGGACTGACGATTCTCCGGCCTGGATGGGCCGTGCAGAAAAAGCAGAGTCCCGCCGGCGCCATCCACACCTGGGCGCTGCCGGCAGGAAATCTGTACGAAGGGTTGGGGCGGCCTGGGGATGGGGGCTCCGTCCCCGGGGGGAGCCTCCGATGGGGTCTGGCCCGTGATCGGGCCCACCAATCGGCGGGCTGGCCTCTCCCCCCCCCCCCCCCCCCCCCCCCCCCACCCACCCCGTGCCATGTTACGTCGGGACCGAAGCGCTCAGTAAGGCCACCGCGCATGCGCGGGTTGGCGCCTCATCACTGCGCATGCGCGGGTTGGCGCCTCGTCACTGCGCATGCGTGGGTTGGCGCCTCGTCACTGCGCATGCGCGGGTTGGCGCCTCGTCACTGCGCATGCGCGGGTTGGCGCCGCCCCCAGTGCGCGCCAGGAAGTAAGGCTGGAGCGCCATGAACTGCTCCAGTGCCGTGCTGGCCCCCTGTGGTGGACAGAATTGCTACTGCCCACGCCCGTTTTGCGCCATCGTGAAACGCGACGGCGTTCACGACAGCGCGGACACTCTGTCCCGCAATCGGAGAATTGCGCCCCCTGAACCTGGGCCCTGCTGCGTTAGCGGATCTTTTCCACGATTGAATGCAGAAGGAGGCCATTTGGCCCATCGAGTCTGCATCGTCCCTTCGAAAGAGCACTCTACCCATGTCCATTCCCCTGTCCACCCCGCCCTATCGCTGTAACCCCACCTAACCTGCACATCCCTGGACACTGAGGGGAAATTGATCATGGCCAACCCACCTAACCTGCACATCTTTGGACTGTGGGAGGAAACTGGAGCACCCGGTGGAAACCCATGCAGACATGGGGAGAATGAGCAGAGTCCGCACAGACAGTCACCCAAGTCTGGAATTGATCCCGGGTCCCTGGCGCTGCAAGGCAGCAGTGCTAAACACTGTCACCATACCACCCTATCTACAACATCCAGCTGTCGCTAATGTAATTGTTGCTTTTTGTATCTTGGACCATGAGGTAAATTACCATAATCAAACTATGGCCAACAGTAGATTTGCAACCAGCAGCAAAAAGCTGAAGTGAAGGGCATTGTTGTTTGTGCAGTTTTATACACTGTCTATTTTGTTTGTTTACTTTCATTGCTTCATGCTGATCTCCAGTGAATTGATTTTAAAATTCTCATCCCTGTTTTCAAATCCCTCCATGGCCTTGTCCCCTCCCTATCTTTTTAATCTTCTCCTGCCAAACAATCCTCTGAGTTCTATGTGCTCCTGCAGTTGTGGACACAACGATGTTAATCACTTTACCATTGGTGGCAGCCCCTTCAGCTGCCTGAACCCAAAGTTCTGGAATTTCCTCACCAAATGTCCCCATCTCTTTATTTGTCTTTCTTCCTTTACTGTCTTTAAAACCTCTTTAACTGGGTTTTGGTAATCTACCCTAAAATGTGGCTTGAAGTCAATTTTTAAAAATTGTACTTCGAACATCGCATGGCAAGGCCAGCATTTGTCAGAGGCAGTGTAATCGTGGGATTGTCAGTGGACTACTAATCCAGGTAATGATCTGGGGTCTTGGGTTCAAATCCCGTCACGGCAGATGGTGAAATTTGAATTCAATTTTTAAAAATCTGGAATTAAAAGTCTAATGACGACCGTGAAACTATTGTCGATTGTCGTAAAAACCCATCTGGTTCACTAATATCCTTCAGGGAAGTAAATCTGCCGTCCTTACCTGGTCTAACCTACATGTGACTCCAGACCCACACAGCGATGCAGTTGACTCTTAGCTGCCCCCCACTGAAATGGGGCAACAAACCATTCAGTTCAAGGGCAACTAGGGATGGGCAACAAATGCTGGCCCAGCCCAGCGACGCCCATATAATAATAATAATCTTTCTTATTGTCACGAGTAGGCTTACATTAACACTGCAATGAAGTTACTGTGAAAAGCCCCGAGTCTCCACATTCCGGCGCCTGTTCGGGCACACAGAGGGAGAATTCAGAATATTCAAATTACCTAACAGCACGTCTTTCGGGACTTGTGGGAGGAAACCGGAGCACCCAGAGGAAACGCACGCAGACACAGGGAGAACGTGCATACTCTGCACAGATAGTGACCCAAGCCGGGAATCGAACCTGGGACCCTGGCGCTGTGAAACAACAGTGCTAACCACTGTGCTACCATGCTGCCCTTGATATCCTCCTATTCCTGCTCTCTAGCACGTGGAACTTGGGAATAATTCTGAGATTACTACATTTCAGGTTCTGCATCTTAGTTGATCTCCCAACTTCCTTTGCCTGCAGATCCTCATCCTTCAGTTTACCGGTGTCATTGGTACCAATGTGCACCCAAGAACATTGTGGGCAGCACGGTAGCATGGTGGTTAGCATAAATGCTTCACAGCTCCAGGGTCCCAGGTTCGATTCCCGGCTGGGTCACTGTCTGTGCGGAGTCTGCACGTCCTCCCTGTGTGTGCGTGGGTTTCCTCCGGGTGCTCCGGTTTCCTCCCACAGTCCAAAAATGTGCGGGTTAGGTTGATTGGCTATGCTAAATTGCCCTTAGTGTCCTAAATAATAAGGTTAATTGGGGGGGTGGGGGAAGGGCAGCACGGTGGCCTAGTGGTTAGCACAACCGCCTCACGGCGCTGAGGTCCCAGGTTCGATCCCGGCTCTGGGTCACTGTCCGTGTGGAGTTTGCACATTCTCCCCGTGTCTGCGTGGGTTTCGCCCCCACAACTCAAAAAATGTGCAGAGTAGGTGGATTGGCCACGCTAAATTGCCCCTTAATTGGAAAAAATAATTGGGTAATCTAAATTTATAAAAAAATAATAATAAATTGGGGTGGGGGGTTGGGGGGGGGGGGGGTTGTTGGGTTACGTGGATAGGTTGACTTGAGTAGGGTGATCATTGCTCGGCACAACATTGAGGGCCAAAGGGCCTGTTCTGTGCTGTATTGTTCTATCTATCTAACATCCAAAGAATGAATTTTAAAAAATCGTTAATTGGCCTTGAGCTGAGTGGTTTGGTCGGCCATTTCAGACAAATTCAATCACGTTGCTGTAAACCTGGATTCACTTGTGGGCCAGACCAGGTGAGACACATTGCAGACATGGGTGAACCAGATGGGTTTTTACAACAATCGTTTCATGATCACCATTACTGACAGGAGCTTTCAACTCCAAATTTGAGGAATTGAATTTAAATTCTACTAGCTTCCATGGTGGGATTTGAACCTATACCCCGGTGTACATGGACTGGGCCTAATAAGTGCCATGGGGTGTGTGGGGGTGGGTGAGGAGGGCAGAGCAAGTGTCACTGCACGTGGCTATAGTCACCACCCTGCAGGTATCCATGGTGACTTTGGCTAAAGCTAAGTGATCACCCCAATCCATAACGAACATATTGCTGCAGCTGAACAAATGTTGGAAACCTGCCAGAGAGGAGACATTGGGCAGGACTTTCTGGCCCATCCCGTTGGTGGGATCTTCCTATCCCGCTGAAGCCAACGGGGATTTAAACGGATCACAGCATTCACCACGGGAAAACCCACGGACTGGAAACTCTCAGTGATTGTGTAGGCGCGTTTGCGGCAGAGTTTACCTTTCCTTAAAGCAGCAACAACAATAGTTCCAAATGAATTGTTAATCCGTTCATCAAAGCAAAAGAGAGAGGAAATAGAATGACTGCGTGCAGACATTGACTATTATTCATCTTGACTCAATAGCTGTATTGTTATAATACTAGCAATGGGCTTCCTGATCACCCTTTACTTTACATTAGTAAGTAATTGGTTTGGAACTGGGGCTGATGGGGAGATGAATATAGAAGCTCGTTTCTTCACATAAAACAAGGGATAGTTTGCATCAAAAATAGGTTTTGCCAGTTCATAAAAGACGAGATGTTGGGCGTCTTGAAAAATATTAAGGTGGATAAGTACCCAGGGCCTGATGGGATCTACCCCAGAATACTGAAGGAGGCTAGAGAGGAAATTGCTGAGGCCTTGACAGAAATCTTTGGATCCTCACTGTCTTCAGGTGATGTCCCGGAGGACTGGAGAATAGCCAATGTTGTTCCTTTGTTTAAGAAGGGTAGCAAGGATAATCCAGGGAACTACAGGCCGGTGAGCCTTACGTCAGTGGTAGGGAAATTACTGGAGAGACTTCTTCAAGACAGGATCTACTTCCATTTGGAAGCAAACGTATTAGCGAGAGGCAGCACAGTTTTGTGAAGGGGAGGTCGTGTCTCACTAATTTGATAGAGTTTTTTGAGGACATCACAAAGATGATTGATGCATGTAGGGCAGTGGATGTTGTCTATATGGACTTCAGTAAGGCCTTTGAAAAGGTCCCCCAGGGCAGACTTGTACAAAAGGTGAAGTCACACGGGATCAGATGTGACCTGGCAAGATGGATACAGAACTGGCTAGGTCATAGAGGCAGAGAGTAGCAATGGAAGGGTGCTTTTCTGATTGGAGGGCTGTGACTTGTGGTGTTCTGCAGGGATCAGTGCTGGGACCTTTGCTGTTTGTAGTAGATATAAATGATTTGGAGGAAAATGGAACTGGTCTGATTAATAAGTTTGTGGATGACACAAAGGTTGGTGGAATTGCGGAAAGCGATGAGGACTGTCAGAGGATACAGCAGGATTTAAATTGTTTGGAGACTTGGGCGGAGAGATGTCAGATGAAGTTTAATCCAGACAAATGTGAGATAATGCATTTTGGAAGGTGTAATGCAGGTAGAGAATATGCAGTGAATGGTAGAAACCTCAACAGTATTGACAGTCAGAGAGATCTAGGTGTACAGGTCCACAGGTTACTGAAAGGGGCAACACAGGTGGAGAAGGTAGTCAAGAAGGCATACGGCATGCTTGCCTTCATTGGCTGGGGCATTGAGTATAAAAATTGGAGCTGTAGAACCTTAGTTAGACCACACTTGGAGTATAGTATTCAATTCTGGTCGCCACACTACCAGAGGGATGTGGAGGCTTTAGAGAGGGTGCAGAAGAGATTTCTGAAAAAATGAAATGAAAATCACTTATTGTCACGAGTAGGCTTCAATAAAGTTACTGTGAAAAGCCCCTAGTCACCACATTCCGCCGCCTGTTTGGGGAGGCTGGTATGGGAATTGAACCGTGCTGCTGGCCTGCCTTGGTCTGCTCTAAAAGCCAGTGATTTAGCCCAGTGAGCTAAACCAGCCCCATTTACCAGGATGTTGCCTGGTATGGAGGGCATTAGCTATGAGGTGCGGTTGAATAAACTTGGTTTGTTCTCACTGGAACGACGGAGGTTGAGGGGCGACCTGAGAGAGGTCTCCAAAATTATGAGGGGCATAGACAGAGTGGATAGTCAGAGACTTTTTCCGTGGGTACAGGGGTCAATTACTAGGGGGCATATGTTTAAGGTGCGAGGGGTAAGGTTTAGAGGAGATGTACAAGGTAAGATTTTTACACAGAGGGTAATGGGTGCCTGGAACTCGCTGCCGGAGGAGGTGGTGGAAGCAGGGACGATAGTGACGTTTAAGGGGCATCTTGACAAATACATGAATAGGATGGGAATAGAGGGATACGGACCCAGGAAGTGTAGAAGATTTTAGCTTAGACGGGCAGCATGGTCAGTGCAGGCTTGGAGGGCCGAAGGGCCTGTTCCTGTGCTGTACTTTTCTTTGTTCTTTGTTCTTTAATGGAATTATTATTTTCTTACAGACGTCTCTGAGGTTTAACAGGTGACATATTCAGTGGCCTGGTGCACTCAGCCCCAGTTGACTGTCATTCTTTCTAATTGTATAAATTTACTTCTCAGTGCTTCTGATCCACATTAACTGTTTTTATTGTTTATGCCTTTTGTTTTGTTGAATAAGCACAAATATTATCGTGAATTAGATCATTTTCCTTTTATGAACAAGAAGCTGGTCTCGATGCCAGTTCTTCAGTGAGTGTACAAATGGAGATGGTTAAGGTATAGATCGTAGAATTTACAGTGCAGAGGGAGGCCATTCAGCCCATCGAGTCTGCACTGGCCCTCAGAAAGAGCACCCTACCTAAACCCACACCTCCACCCTATCCCCGTAACCGCACCTAACCCAACCTTCTTGGACACTAAGGGTCAATTTAGCGTGGCCAATCCACCTAACCTGCACATGCTTGGACTGTGGGAGGAAACCGGAGCACCCGGAGGAAACCCATGCTGACACGGGGAGAACGTGCAGACTCCGCACAGACAGTGACTCAAGTCGGGAATCAAACCTGGGACCCTGGTGCTGTGAAGCAACTGTGCTAACCACTGTGCTACCGTGCTGCACAGAAGCCGTTTGTTGAAACCCAACAGGACTGGCCTGACGGTTGAATGCTGAGAACTGGAGAGTTCTGATGAAGTGGAAGCCGAATTGTTTTGAATGTTTGTGACTTGGGAACAATGCAGCTCTGCCATTTTGACTTCCCTTTCCTCCCATGACGGAGGGCTTGGTTTCAAACTTGGACTTAAGCTGATGACCGAGGCTGATGCTGCTACGCACATCAACTCTTAAAATCAAAATGACCAAGAAAGGTATTCCTGAAATCTCAGAATTTGTGAAAAAGTCAAGCCGATAGAACATCCGTGGAAGAATTTCCTGCAAATAGTGCAACTGGCTTTCTATAGAGTTGGATGCAGTGAAGTGCTGTGATCTGAAACACACTGGACGGAATTCTCCGTTTGGGGTGTTGATGGCGTGGCTGAATTGCGTGCGGTTAGCGTTCCCATTGGGGGCACTATTTGTGGAGCAATTCAGGACACGCTAATGGGCCAGCACTCTGCTGGCACGAATTCTGAATATTTCCCGGCCTTTCTCATCTGAGAACTGAGAACCATATAGAGCTCGACCATCTGATGGCGAAGCATAATCTGTGGGCAATGCATATAGTCTATTGTTGCGATGGAACCATCAATGCACCAGACACGTGTTTCTGATATGAATCTAGGCTTTAATCGACTTACTTCAGAGCCAGCCTGTTACCCGTTGATGAACTCTTAGTGAACTCAGGCTGACTCTGGACAAGGGTATTTATACAGCTGCACTAGGGGGAGGAGTCATGGGCGGAACCAAGGGTGGAGCCCAGTACAAGTTCCTGAGTGCTCCCGGAGCTACTCCCCATAGTGGTAGGATAGCGCTACTGCACTTACAAAGACAGTGTGAATTATCATATATTTCCATATATTACATTCACCACATGTTGCTTTATGGTTTCACATCGAGCTTCAGATGGTTACCATTGCGATCAAATGCCCTCCTGTTCAGATCACCTTGCCATTAACCTGACTCTAAATGAGGAGCTTCATGAAGTGCGTGCAGCAGCAGAGTTTACAGCAGTCCATTCAATTGGGTACATTTTCCTGGAGTTGCCGATAAGCTGGGATGGAACAGTGGCAGGCGGGAGGACATCTGTATCCTTACACACACTGGGGATGCAAGCATTAGGACAGGACAATTCTACCGAGGCTTGTTACTGAGCAGCTCCTTTGAGTGTGAAGATGATAGTGTTCACCAGGAATACCCTGCAGCGTTCCCTGTGGGCATTCTGCCCCTGAACTGTTGAATATGCCTTGTTCATCCTCGTTCAGCTTGAAACCATAATTGAACATTGTTGTTCTCTCCTCTCCAGTATGTCATTCACTGACCTGTCCTGTTGAATTGCAATGCATTCCAAAAAACACATAGGTCGGAATTCTCTAGCCATTGGGATTTTTGTTTCCCGCTGGCAGCAGCCAGCTTTCCCGGTTTTCCCGGCAGAGTGGGGTGGATTCAATGGGAAATTCCATTGACAAGCAGTGGGAGTATAGAATCCCGCCACCAGCGAATGGCGCGCGGTTGAGAAACACGTGGGGGGGGAACAGGAGAATTTAGCCCTAAATTTCCGACCCCGTTCAACATGTTTGCACTAGGTGCAGTGATCCTCATCCATGCCTTTGCTACCTCTAGGTTTTACAATTCCAACGCTCTCCTGGCCAACCTATCTTGCACTCTCCATACACTTGAGCCCACGTAAAACCTATGCCTGCGTCCAAATTCAGATCAGGTTCCATTCAGTTATCACCCTGGCCCTCGCTGGCTTTCAGTCCGATGACTCTCCTCACTTCCAAAGTCTCATTATCCTTTTCAAATCCTTCCATGTTCTCATAAGAACATAGGAACATAAGAACTAGGAGCAGGAGTTGCCATCTGGCCCCTCGAGTCTGCTCCGCCATTCAATGAGATCATGGCTGATCTTTTGTGGACTCAGCTCCACTTTCCGGCCCGAACACCATAACCCTTAATCCCTTTATTCTTCAAAAAACTATCTATCTTTATCTTAAAAACATTTAATGAAGGAGCCTCAACTGCTTCGCTGGGCAAGGAATTCCATAGATTCACAACCCTTTGGGCGAAGAAGTTCCACCTAAACTCAGTCCTAAATCTACTTCCCCTTATTTTGAGGCTATGCCCCCTAGTTTTGCTTTCACCCGCCAGTGGAAACAACCTGCCCGCATCTATCCTATCTATTCCCTTCATAATTTTAAATGTTTCGATAAGATCTCCCCTCATCCTTCTAAATTCCAACGAGTACAGTCCCAGTCTACTCAACCTCTCCTCGTAATCCAACCCCTTGAGCTCTGGGATTAACCTAGTGAATCTCCTCTGCACACCCTCCAGCGCCAGTACGTCCTTTCTCAAGTAAGGAGACCAAAACTGAACACAATACTCCAGGGGTGGCCTCACTAACACCTTATACAATTGCAGCATAACCTCCCTAGTCTTAAACTCCATCCCTCTAGCAATGAAGGACAAAATTCCATTTGCCTTCTTAATCACCTGTTGCACCTGTAAACCAACTTTCTGTGACTCATGCACTAGCACACCCAGGTCTCTCTGCACAGCAGCATGCTTTAATATTTTATTGTTTAAATAATAATCCCGTTTGCTGTTATTCCTACCAAAATGGATAACCTCACATTTGTCAACATTGTATTCCATTTGCCAGACCCTAGCCCATTCACTTAACCTATCAAATCCCTCTGCACACTTCCAGTATCCTCTGCACTTTTCGCTTTACCACTCATCTTAGTGTCATCTGCAAACTTGGACACATTGCCCTTCGTCCCCAACTCCAAATCATCTATGTAGATTGTGAACAATTGTGGGCCCAACACGGATCCCTGAGGGACACCACTAGCTACTGATCGCCAACCAGAGAAGCACCCATTAATCCCCACTCTTTGCTTTCTATTAATTAACCAATCCTCTATCCATGCTACTACTTTACCCTTAATGCCATGCATCTTTATCTTATGCAGCAGCCTTTTGTGTGGCACCTTGTCAAAAGCTTTCTGGAAATCCAGATATACCACATCCATTGGCTCCCCGTTATCCACTACACTGGTAATGTCCTCAAACAATTCCACTAAATTAGTTAGGCACGACCTGCCCTTTATGAACCCATGCTGCGTCTGCCCAATGGGACAATTTCTATCCAGATGCCTCGCTATTTCTTCCTTGAGGATAGATTCCAGCATCTTCCCTACTACCGACGTTAAGCTCACTGGCCTATAATTTCCTGCTCTCTGCCTACCTCCTTTTTTAAACAGTGGTGTCACGTTTGCTAATTTCCAATCCACCGGGACCACCCCAGAGTCTAGTGAATTTTGGTAAATCATCACTAGTGCATCTGCAATTTCCCTAGCCATCTCTTTTAGTACTCTGGGGTGCATTTCATCAGGGCCAGGAGACTTGTCTACCTTTAGCCCCATTAGCTTGCCCATCACTACCTCCTTAGTGATAACAATCCTCTCAAGGTCCTCACCTGTCATAGCCTCATTTCTATCAGTCGCTGGCATGTTATTTGTGTCTTCCACTGTGAAGACCGCCCCAAAAAACCTGTTCAGTTCCTCAGCCATTTCCTCATTTCCCATTATTAAAACTCCCTTCTCATCCTCTAAAGGACCAATATTTACCTTAGCCACTCTTTTTTGTTTTATATATTTGTAAAAACTTTTACTGTCTGTTTTTATATTCTGAGCAAGTTTACTCTCATACTCTATCTTACTCTTCTTTATAGCTTTTTTAGTAGCTTTTTGTTGCCCCTTAAATATTTCCCAGTCCTCTAGTCTCCCACCAATCTTTGCCACTTTGTATGCTCTTTCCTTCAATTTGATACTCTCCCTTATTTCCTTAGATATCCACAGTCGATTTTCCCTCTTTCTACCGTCCTTCCTTTTTGTTGGTATAAACCTTTGCTGAGCACTGTGAAAAATCGCTTGGAAGGTTCTCCACTGTTTCTCAACTGTTCCACCATAAAATCTTTGCTCCCAGTCTACCTTAGCTAGTTCTTCTCTCATCCCATTGTAATCTCCTTTGTTTAAACACAAAACACTAGTATTTGATTTTACCTTCTCACCCTCCATCAGTATTTTAAATTCCACCATATTGTGATCGCTCCTTCCGAGAGGATCCCTAACTATGAGATCATGAATCAATCCTGTCTTATTACACAGGGCAAGATCTAGGACCGCTTGTTCCCTCGTAGGTTCCATTACATACTGTTCGAGGAAACTATCGCGGATACATTCTATAAACTCCTCCTCAAGGTTGCCTTGACCGACCTGGTTAAACCAATCGACATGTAGATTAAAATCCCCCATGATAACTGCTGTACCATTTCTACATGCATCAGTTATCTCTTTGTTTATTGCCTGCCCCGCCATAACTTTACTATTTGGTGGCCGATAAACTACTCCGATCAGAGACTTTTTCGCCTTACTATTCCTGATTTCCACTCAAATGGATTCAACCTTATCCTCCATAGCACCGATATTGTCCCTAACTATTGCCCGGATGTCATCCTTAAATAACAGAGCTAACTCATCCGCCCCTATCTCTGCGATCTTCTCCATCCTTTAGAAAATATAAGCTCATTTTATCTCCCCGAAATTTCGACGTTCCTGCAATGCGCATCTCCAACTTTAAACCGCTCTACTCTTGGTGGCCGTGCCTTTCAGCTCTGGAATTCCCCTTCATAAATCTCCCTGCACCCTTCCGTATCCCGCACACGGGGGCAGGTTTGGTTGTGTCACTCAAAAGGCTAAAAGAGCCCATTAGCCTGGATAGACGACTGGCTAAAGGATAGAAGACAGAGTTGGGATACGAGGGGCATTTGCAGATGGCAACTTGTAACTGATGGAGTTCCACAGGAATCTGTGCTGGGGCCACAACTATTTACAATATATACGAATGAATTTGATTGATTTGCTTTATTGTCACATGTACCGATGTACAGTGAAAAGTATTTTTCTGCGGACGAGGGAATGTACACAGTACGTACACAGTAGACAAATAAAAGAATTTGGGCAGCAGGGTAGCATGGTGGTTAGCATAAATGCTTCACAGCTCCAGGGTCCCAGGTTCGATTCCCGGCTGGGTCACTGTCTGTGTGGAGTCTGCACGTCCTCCCCCTGTGTGCGTGGGTTTCCTCCGGGTGCTCCGGTTTCCTCCCACAGTCCAAAGATGTGCGGGTTAGGTGGATTGGCCATGCTAAATTGTCCGTAGTGTCCTAATAAATGTAAGGTTAAGGGGGGGTTGTTGGGTTACGGGTATAGGGTGGATACGTGGGTTTGAGTAGGGTGATCATGGCTCGGCACAACATTGAGGGCCGAAGGGCCTGTTCTGTGCTGTACTGTTCTATGTTCTAATAATCGACAGAATATATTGACAAATGGTACATCGACAAAAGTGACTGGCAAAAAAAAACTTTAGAGGCTGGGTCATTAAGGATGTTCATGGCTGAGATAGACCGATGTTTAATCAGTGAGGGGAATCGAGGGTTAAGGGGATAAGATGGGAAAGTGGAGTTGAGGATTATAGCAGATCAGTCAGGATCTCATTGAATGGTTGAGCAGTCTCGATGGGCCAAATGGCCGACTTCTGCTCCTATGTCTTATGGTCCTGTCACATCCTGTGAGACGATTTGCAAACCCTCTGAGCGAAGACATTTCTCCCCATCTCAGTCCTAAATGGCTGACCCCTTATTTTGTGACCCCCTAGCTCTAGATTTTCAAATCCCCAGCCACAGGAGACATGCTGCTGGCACCTAGCCCCCTCAGAATTCTATACATTGTAGTGCAACTACCTCTCAGTCATCCAAACCTTTGAAGAGTATTGGCCTCGTCTACTGGCATTTTCTGTGTGCTGATGATGGGGCCAGGGGTGCCTTGAGCAGATGTTATGGCTTAGTGGGGTGTTGGGAGTCAACTGGGGGCTTTGTAGATTGTGACGCCATGTTCCCATTTAGCAATGTTCCTCATTTACCTGAGGAAGGAGCAGTGCTCCGAAAGCTAGTGTTTGAAACAAACATGTTGGACTTTAACCTGGTGTTGTAAGACTTCTTACTGTGCCCATTTAGTTGAATCGCACCCATAGATTTCATATAGTGCAGAAGGAGGCCATTTGGCCCATTGAGTCTGCCTGAGCCTCTGAAAGAGCACCTTGCCTAGGCCCACGCCACTGCCCTACCCATGTAACCCCACCTAACCTGCCCATCCCTGGACACTAAAGGACAATTTAGCTTGGCCAATCCACCTAACCTGCACATCTTTGGAACGTGGAAGGAAACCGGAGGAAACCCAGGCAGGCATGGGGAGAACGTGCAAACTCCACACAGTCACCCTCGGCCGGAATTGAACACGGGTCCCTGGCGCTGTGAGAACCGCACTGCCCTTTGGGAAGGAAATTAATTTTATTATTACTTTTTGTGGTAATTATTAAACTGTCTTTCATGGAGTCGTAAAGTCGCCATAGTCCCAGATGATCATAGGCTACTTTCTCCGTTGAGGGTGGAGAGCTGACTGGTGGTGATTTAACCTGAGGGTCACCACACCTCAGGCAAGGGGCAAGGTTGCGAGGGGCAAGGTTGAGAAGGCAGGGCTCACATCAATAACCTCAGCCGGTACGGGAATTGAACCCATGCTGATGACCTCGCTCTGCATCACGGACCAGCCATCCAGCCAACTTTTGCCAAAGCAGTTCTGACTATAAGGTTATTGCCCTGAAACGTTAATTGTATTTCCTCTCTCTGTACTTGCAACCAGACCTGCTATTTCCAGTGCTTGCTGTTTTTGTTTTATGTCCTTTTGCCAATCACCTTCAAACCTCTGGTTACCAACCCCCTGCCATTGGATACAATGGCCAGAATTTGGGATTGTCTGTTCCCGCCGGCAGCACACCCTCGCCTGTTGGTTCCCCGATGGCGTGGGGTAGCTTCAATGGGAAATCCCTTTGAGAAGCAGCAGGAACAGAGAATCCTGCAGCCAGCAAACGGCGCACCGTCATAACACACGGCTGGGTGATCGGAGAATCCTGCCTTTTATTTTTAATTCCCCCAGGTACCAGGCCCTAAGAGGGTGTTGCTGACCATGGACCTCCATTGGATTGGTCCATGATATGCTCAGCAAAGTCCCACTGTGTTTTACCTCCTTCAGCATGGCTGACCAGGAAACTCTCCCGCTTTTAGCGCCTGCCATCAGGCATATTGGAAGGGTTCACAGGCTCATAAACAACCTGTTTGGCCACGTTTTGAATGCACGTTCCTTGACCACCAAGTCCTGAACTGGGACTCGAATCTGGAGCTTCTGGCCCAGAGATAGGAAGACTACCAGTGTACATTCTCTCCGTGTCTGCGTGGGTTTCCTCCGGGTGCTCCGGTTTCCTCCCAAAGTCCAAAATGTGCAGGTTAGCTGGATTGGCCATGATAAATTGCCCCTTAGTGACCAAAAAAAGGTTACTGGGGTTACTGGGTTACAGGGGTTAGGGTAAAGGTGTGGGCTTGGGTAGGGTGCTCTTTCCGAGGGCCAGTGCAGACTCGATGGGCCAAATGGCCTGTTTCTGCACTGTAAATTCTATGGTTCTATGAAGGTAGAACCTTCCTGAACAAATGCCCTGTGAAAGATGTTTTCGTGTCATGAGCTTTAATAGATATTACTTCTGACTGGCAGCATTACAACATTTTCAATTAGAAGCAAGAAATATTCAGTGATTTGTGGCTTCTTGCAGAATTCTGTCATGAATAAAATAACACACGGCACAGGTCCGGCTGATTAACTACTGGATAAAATTCTGAAATCACCTCTGGTTTTGTGCAGAGGAAAAGTTTTCCAAAGATGTAATTTTATAAATGAAAATGGAATTTAAAACTTTAATGCAGCACATTTCATTCTGTGGCCTATTAGGCAGTCTGTAAAACTACTGGTCCTATAATTTATTTAATACTCATTTTGTTAAATCAGAAATGGATTCTCCAGCATTGACGATCTGGGTTCGCCGTTATAAGGTTTAATTACTTCACCTATTTTTGTACCTGTTCTTTCCCGGATTTGACTTTCCTTCCCAAGGGTACGAAATCGGCAGCGACAATTTGTCAGATGCCAAGGTCATGGTGGGATTTGGCATTCTGGCCAGTTCTAATGGACTCTGGGTGTAAAATGGCTTCATCTTGGCAGGGGGTGGTTGCAAGGAAGTCATCCCCCCCCCACTTCCTGTCATACACTCCATTCTATTGAGGTTTTGGAAAGGAAGACTAAGATTGGAGTGGGGATGGGATGAGGCGGGGATAGGGATGGTGGGGTTACAATGATTCACCATCCACTAACCCCCATTTCCTATGCCTCAGAAAATGTTGATGTTGCCTCCTTTGTGTTTGTTTTTCCAATTACTGCTTCTCTCACTATGACCTCTCTCTTTCCCCCATCTTTGCCTTTCTCAGTCTGCCTGTTTGCCTCTCTTTTTCCATCTCCCCCCGTACCTCTTTTTCATTCTGGCTCTCTGTGTTCCGTCTGTCCATCTCTATGTTTGTCAAACTGTCTTTTTCTGACTCTTTCTCTGCCTCTCTTTCTCACTCTCCATTCTTTGTCTTTCTCTCTCTCTCTCTCTCTACCTGTCTGCCTTTGCCATTGTCTTTCTTTCTCTCTCTTTGGATCTCTGTCTGTCTGTCTGTCTGTCTCCATGTCTCAATGTGTGTATGTGTCTCTCCCTTTTTGTGCCTTTCTAATAATAATCTTTATTATCGCCACAAGTAGGCTGACATTAACACTGTAATGAAGTTATTGTGAAAATCCCCTAGTCGTCACACTCCGGCACCTGTTCAGGTTTCACTGAGGGAGAATTCAGAATTCCCAATTCACCTAACAGCACGTCTTTTGGGACTTGTGGGAGGAAACCGGAGCACCCGGAGGAAACCCACGCAGACACGGGGAGAACGTGCAGACTCCGCACAGACAGTGACCCAAGCAGGGAATCGAACCCGGGACCCTGGCGCTGGATAGCAACAGTGCTACCCACTATGCTACATGGTCTCTGGCCCATATCTCTCAATTTGTTCTCTCTTACTCAACCTCTCTCTTTCTTCCCCCCCCCCCCTCTCTCCTGCTTTATCTTGCACAGGCACTGCTTGTTAATCTTTCTCTCTAGTTCTCATTTTCCTCCTCTATACCTTTCGCTCTGACTCCATACCTGCCACTCTCTCTCTCTCTCTCGCGTCCTCTCTCAGTATCTCTCTCTCTGACCTTCTGCACTCTCACATGAGCCACATGGTAATTATCGGCTGACGAAAATGAAATAACCTGCTTTAAAATTTCTTCCTGTCACCTACCAGTAATTAGAGAGTGTAATTCACTGCACAAAATTAATACAAATGATATTGCCTTTGTGTGAATGCATGTGAGAGAGAATAAATCCAACAGACCTTATCAGAAATTATTGAATAAGAAAGTGTCTCTTAATGTAAAAACATATCACTGATTATTCACTAGTCCTGCTATTTTGACAGTGTCAGTCTAACAAGATGCAATAATATTTACTGCCTCTCACTATTTAGTTCCACTTAAAAACAACAATACCTTGCATTTATATAATGCAGTAGGATTCCGACAGAAGTGTTATCAAACAAAAGGTGCCATTGAGCTACAAAAGGAGAAATTAGGACACGGCGGTCAAATGTTTGGTCAAAGAGGTGGGTTTTGAGGAGGAGAGGGAGGGAGAGAGGCAGAGACGGAATTCCAGAGTTTCCAGGGAGCTGAAGGCAGTCAAAGGTGGAGTCATTTCCATGAGCATTATACAAGAGACCAGGGTGCGGTGTTCTTTATGTTGCTAATTTTAATAGTTGGCGTAGTGTACACAAAGACCACAAATAGCTTTTAAGTTGAAAAAAGCTATACATTTCTTAAGACTACTTAATTGAATTCAACACTTACTCCTATAGAATACACAGTTGACAATAAAAATATAATCTACACTCATCTACACACAGGGCAGGATTCTCCCACCCCGAGGCCGGGCCGGAGAAGCCCCACAACCGGGCCACGCCGCCCTGATGCCACGCTGCCCCGACACCACACCTCCCCGACACCACGCCGACCTACATGGGCCAAGCGGCCGCTCTAAAAAGGCATAGTCCCACCGATGCCGTCCATACCTGGTCGCAGCCGGCGGGAATTCTGCGCGCAGGGTCGGGGGGGGGGGGGGGGGGGGGCGGTGGGGGCGTCCTGTTAGGGGGCTCTGACCCTGGGGGAGGTTTGTGGGGGTGCCTCCGATGGGGCCTGGCTCACGACTGGGGCCCACCAATCGGCGGGCCGGCCTCCCGCTCCCCGGGCCTATTTTCTTCTGCGCCGACCCCTGAACTCCCGCGCCATGTTGCGCCGGGGCCGGCACGTTGAAGGAGGCATGCGCCAATGCGCATGTGTGGATCCCGCGGTGCACAATTCGTGCCGGGATGGGAGGCTGGAGTGGTGTGAACCGCTCCAGTGCCTTGCTGGCTGACTGTAGGGGCCAGAATCGGTCCTCCCAGCGGCACGTTCACGCCGTCATGAAACGTGACGGCGTTTCGATGGCGTGGACACTCTGCCGCTGAATGGGAGAATCCCGCCCCTAATCTCTACACTATTACATTAACTATAATCTGCTTTCATTCACACTATGTTTCCTTCAGTCTGCCCTCTAGCTTTCTCCTCAACCTGTCACCCACAAAGCTCAGCATCGATGCCTTATATAGATGTACATCTAGCTCCCTCTATTGGTTGATTTAGACAATACATTAACCCTCACAGTTCTTTACATTTACGATAATGTCACACAGGGGTGGAGAAGCGCAGAGATCCTGGAAGGTAGCAGGATGGGAGAAGGTGTCAGGGAGGGGAGGGAAGGGGAGGGGGGTGGGCGGAAAAAACACAAAGAGTTTGAGGAATCCTAATACTGCGGTATTGTTCAATCGGGAGCCAGTGTTGATCAGTGAGTAGCAGAGGTGAGGGGTCAGATTAAAATGCCAGTATTGAGATGGATCGATTTTTTGACAAGGATTATGGAACCAAGGCGGGTAGCTGGAGTCGAGATACAGACCAGCCGCCATCTCATTGGATGGCTTGAGGGGGTAAATGTCCTCGTGCTTGTTCTGATGTAACTTTCGAACGCTGGCACTTCCAAAATGTTAATTTCAAAGGGAAATTTGTTTCTTTTTCCGCAAGTGTAGCTGAGCTTCTGTTTTTATTTCAGAACCTTCCAGCACCAGGTTCCTATGATGTGCATCGGTCCTACGAGAGAACTCAAAGCAGAGGAAAGTGCGCTTCAAGTGAATTTATGTGCAACTCCTTCCTCACTACGGTACCGAGGAACGTCAAAATAGCTCGACAAAGTGCGGACAAACCTGGTAGGTTTGAGGGCAGGTTGTGTACGCTATAATTTCTGATCCTACACTTGACCTGCTGTAGTTGTTACTTGTGTTCCGGGCGCACCCTGTTCAGAGGATGCAGCATTTCCAACCTCAACAGAGCAAGGATCAGAATTCCTACTCTTCCTCAAGTCCTTGGCACCAACACTTCAAATTGGGTTGTTGGCTTCGCCTGTCAGATTTTCATTTCAAAGAGTTGGAAAGTGGAACCAGTCCGCCTTCTTCCTGACTCTGAGCCTGTCTGATATGAAAGACATATTTTTGTATGCGATTCACATTTACTACCCCTTCCAGGCGGCACGGTAGCACAGTGGTTAGCACTATTGCTTCACAGCTCCAGGAACCTGGGATGGATTCCCGGCTTGGGTCACTGTGCGGAGTCTGCACGTTCTCCTTGTTTCTGCGAGGGTGCTCCGGTTTCCTCCAGCAATCCAAAGATGTGCAGGTTAGGTGGATTGGCCATTCTAAATTGCCCCTTAGTGTCCAAAAAGGTTAGGTGTGGTTACTGGGTTATGGGGATAAACTGCACTTTACCAGGGCCGGTGCAGACTCGATGGGCCAAGTGGCCTCCTTCTGCACTGTAAATTCTATGATTCTATGAAAACCTAAAGGGGCAAAGCAATTCATCCGGACCCTATCAGCACAAGATCGGCCTGAAATTAGGCCAAGTACTCATTGGTATTTGGTACCCAAGCTGCCAGCACAAGTGGCACAAATTGCTCTGTGGGCAATTTGCACATAAGCAGGGTGTGAATGTCAGCCTGTTTCCCTCACTGGCAGTGGTTTCTGAGGCTTTGGCTTGGGTGAAAATTAGTGTTGAGAAAGTTTGCTTTCATATGCAACAGCTAAGGACACCTGTGCCCGAAGGGGCTGCCCCACCTGTCGCCATCCAATATGTTGTGATTACAACACAAAAATAGGCCATTGACCCATCGTCCTCATGCTGCCTCTCTGCAAGAGCAACTCAGCAAGCTCACCTTTCCCCTCTCGGTCCAATCTCCTTCAGAAAGCCTCAATGAAATGTGCCTCGATAACACTCTCATGTCACTGTTCTTCTTTTACCATTTGCCTTAAATTGAGGCCCTGGGGTTCTTGCCGCCTCTTGGGACTGGAAACAGTTTCTCTGAAGCAGAAGTGAAGTCACTTTATTTGGGTATGGAAGGGTCTCCACGCCTGGTTCAGAGGCGGCACAGCCCAGCCCACTGTTGAAGCAGAGGTTTTGCATTTGCGCTTGAGGCTGCAGCATCTGAATTGTATCAATCAGGCCTCGCTGCATCCATTTTGTGCCCATGAACGGGAACACTGAGGTCCAATTTCCACCCAGCAAGTGTAAGTTAGGATTGCCTTGTAGGTGATAGTTATATCCCCATGTGGCCCTGAGAACTATATTGACCAAGAGGCTATCCTAGATTCATGTTTCACTGTCCAATCGAGATGGAATAATCAGAAATACGTCTTTTAGACAAGATTTAAGAAAAAAACATGGGGCAGGATTCTCCAAAATGGCGCGAAACGGGCACTACCGATTCTGGCCCACACAGGGGGCCAGCACGACACTGGAGCGGTTCACGCCGCTCCAGCCTCCTTTCCCAGTGCCAACTGGGTGTCGCGCCAACCCACAAATGCACGGGGGACTTCCTCAATGTGTTGGCCCCGACGCAACATGGTGCGGGGGTTCAGGGACTGGCCGCATAACAAAATAGGGCCGGCGCTGGAGAGGCCGGCCCGCCGATTGGTGGGCACGGACCCCCCCCCCGGTGACCATTTGTCACATTGCAAACAGGGTGTGGGGTGGTTTAAAGCACATTAACTGGCTGGTCTAAAGACAGTTTCTAACAACAGTTACGTTGGAGCAACAACGGGAGAAAAAAAGGATCTTTAGCAATGCGATTAATATTATAAAAAACCTGAATGTTGGAATGTTACTGCTTCCCTGGGTAAGAATTTTTGCTTTGGGTCCAATCGACAGTCTGGATGGATGCAAATTGCCTTCAAAATTATGGTAGTTTCCAGAATTAACATGCTGTGGTTTGTGATCAAACATATTTGCAAATCGCTGAACATGGAATTAGACAGCATTTCAGAACAGAAAATAAAACAATACAATATTCATTACAAATGTTCATTGATACTGTACATTTAGGAGCAGTAACCTGGTTTAGTTTGATTAATACTGTACCCAAACCAGAAATACTGTGGCGACAAGAACATGTCAGAGACTAGGAATTCTGGGTTAAGTAACTCACCCCCTGTCTCCTCAAAGATTGTCCAACATCTACAAGGCACAAGTCAGGACTGTAATGGAATACTCTCCACTTGCCTGGATGAGCGCAGCTCCAACAACACTCAAGAAACACGACACCATCCAGGACAAAGCAACCCCACTTGATTGACACCACATTCACCAACTTTAACATTCACTCCCTCCATCGCTGATGAACAGCGGCAGCCGTGTGTACCATCTACAAGGTGCACTGCAGGAATTCACCAAGGCTCCTTCGACAGCACCTTCCAAACCTGTGACCTCTACCGCCTAAAGGGACAAGAGCAGCAGATGCACGAGAACCCCACCAAGCCACACACCATTCTGACTTGGAAATGTATAACCATTCCTTCAATGTCGCTGGGTCAAAATTCTGGCTCTCCCCTTTGAACAGCACTGTGGGTGTATCTATCCCACATGGACTACAGCGTTTCAAGAAGATGGATCACCACCACCTTCTCAAGGACAACTGAGGATGTGCAACATGAAATGAAATGAAATGAAAATCGCTTATTGTCACGAGTAGGCTTCAATGAAGTTACTGTGAAAAGCCCCTAGTCGCCACATTCCGGCGCCTGTCCGGGGAGGCTGGTACGGGAATCGAACCGTGCTGCTGGCCTGCTTGGTCTGCTTTAAAAGCCAGCGATTTACCAGCCCCTATGATGCTGGCCTAGCCAGCGACGGCCACATCCCATGGAATAAATGTTTTAAATTCTATGACAGCTGATAGGAAGGACAAAGCGATAATACTCTCAAAACAGGCTTGAGAAGACAAGAGTTGGACCAGTACTGGTGGAGGAATTGAAACCGTGCCTCTGGCGCTGTGAGGCAACAGTGCTAACCACCATGCCACCGTGCCACCCCTGAGTAGGAAAGTGAAGTTAAGGCAGCGGACCAGCCGTGACCTTATTGAATGGTGGAGTATGCTCAAAGGGTCGTGTGGTCTATGCCTGCTCTAATTTCTCATCTTCCAAACAGGGCTCGAGATCAGAATAAACCTTCCAATATCATTTCTTTGTTTTGCTTGAAGGTAAATATCATGTAAACTATCACTTTGTTATTAGAAATCTGATTGAAAGTGTGTGTGCAAATGATGATGAATGTAACAGCGACTCGGGCACTTATTAAGGTTGTCGCCCTCGGGGATTTTGTTTCTGCATGAGAAGAAACAGTTTAATGAAATTATTGCTTTTAGGCTAAACCTCTGTGTTTGCTGTTATTAGAACTTTTAAATGAAATATTTCAACAACGTTATCGGCCCTTTTATTTTTCTGTTACACGTTAGACCGCGCGAGCCGAATTCGTAACTCCTTCATTGTGTGTCCGATTCTTTCATTCTGCTCTTGCCTTTCTGTAGTTTTCCCCTCCTGTTCATTGTTGAAACCTTGTGCGAAAACAAGGAGAAAAGTTAACGAGGGCTGTAATTTTTGACGATGGCACTCTCGTTGAGCTGTGTTGTCACATACATCTGGGTTCAAAGGGTCAATTTCTGTGTACTTTACGATGATGCGCTATTAAGGCACTATTAGGTAAGAATTGAAACATGACCACAACAGTAAGCAGATGGTAAATGAGCTGGTATTGTGTCCTTAATGATACATACTAAAGTGAGTTTAACCACTTTAGCAGTGCTGACTGATTGGATTCTTCCATTAAGAAGCAGCACAGTCTGAATGACGACAGCTGTGGAAAGCCATTAATTGGTGGATCTATTTGTCAGTTTATTGTTTGTTTCAGGAGACTTACTCACTCTTTTTCCGGAATTATTGAATACGCCACCATGTAATTAAATGCTCAATTTCATTTTCACTTTGATGTAAAATACCATTTTTGCACAGTACAGCTGTTTGAAACAACAGCATCTTCCCGGACCTGGGTACGGCTATGCACTTTGCATTAACCCTTAGGCGATGCTCTTGAATTTCTCAGGGCAGGGGGTCAGCGATAAACCCCCTGCTACTTAGATTCTTAGCCGGTTACAGTTTGGAAGACCGTCTGTCCCAACCGCTTCCTTCGGGCACCTCTGACACCATCCCGGACCTGTTTCCGCAGTTATTTTCGGTGACCAGGCGACATGAGTGGAGCAGGCATCAGCACCACCGCTTCCTGCTGGCCCGGGTCCCCGGGAGGAGCCTGAGGAGATCCCGCCTGGGGCAGGATCAAGGCAGCTCCTGGGTTGGTTGGTGGGTACGTGTTGCCCGCCGAACTCAGTATGGTGGAGGATTTGGGCCAGGAGGGCTGTCAGCCGCCCAGTGTCGGGAGTGCAGGATGCACGAGGCGCTCTGTAGCGGGTGCGGTGCTCACTTGTGCCTGACACTGTGTCGCCCCTCACCCCTCTGGGGAACTCCCGGAATCTGGCACATCATAATTGAAGGTTCTTTTGTTTTTCTGCCTCCGTAGCTCCACCAACACCCTGACTCCCTCCCTCCCCACCAGCCTCCTTTCCTCTCTCTCTCTCCACCATCCCCTTCCCTTCCCTTCTGTTGGAACAGAGGTGAGGGTATCTTGTCTCCCCAGCGCAAAGTTTAGTGTTTGTACCATTTGTTTTTTGTAGCTATGTGTTGTGAACTGTTTTAATAATCAGAGTATCTCCCCCTCCCCTCCCCGTACATTGGTACTGAGCGGAGGCTACCGTTTCTCCAACACAAAATTAGTGTGTGTACCGTTTGGCCTTGTATATTTCTTTTACTGTTTTAATGAAAAGATATGCCATGTGCCGAGTGACACATTCAACTCACTTGTTCTATACATTTATCATGAATAGTGGTTAGCACTGTTGCTTCACAGCTCTAAGGGTCCCAGGTTTGATTCCCGGCCTGGGTCGCTGTCTGTGCGGAGTCTGCACATTCTCCCGTGTCTGCGTGGGCTTCCTCCGGGTGCTCCGGTTTCCTCCCACAAGTCCCAAAAGACGTGCTGTTAGATGAATTGGACATTCTGAATTCTCCCTCTGCGTACCCGAACAGGCGCCAGAATGTGACGACGAGGGGATTTTCACAGTAACTTCATTGCCGTGTTAATGTAAGCCTACTTGTGACACAAATAAAGATGATCATATTATGGCACATCAAAAGTATTTCATTGGACCGGAAGCTCTTTGGAACATTTGAGTTCATAAAAGACGATCTCGGACCATCGAACAGTTACAACACAGAAAGAGGCCATTCAGCCCATCACGTCTGTGCTGGCCGAAAAATAAAAGAATAAGTCGCCCATTCTGATCCTATCTTGCAGCTTTCGGTCCACAGCCTTGCAGGTTGCAGCATTTTACGTTGAGATCGAAGTATGATTTGAGGTTTCTGCCCCATGACCAAACCAGCGAATTCCAAACACCCACCACCCTCTGGGTGAAGCAATGCTTCCTCATGTCCCCTCTAATCCTTCCACCAATGCCCTCTTGTGGGTGGCACAGTGTTTAGCACTGCTGCCTCACAGTGCCAGGGACCCCGGTTCAATTCCGGCCTCGGGTGACTGTCTGTGTCGAGTGTGTACGTTCTCCCCGTGTCTGCGTGGGTTTCCTCCGGGTGCTCCGGTTTCCTCCCACAGTCCAAAGGTGTGCAGGTTAGGCAGATTGGCCGTGCTAAATTACCCCTTGATGTGCAGGTTAGGTGGGGTTACGGAATAGGGTGCACGTGTGGGCCTAGGTAGTGGGCTCTTTCAAGAGGGTCGGTTCAGACTGGATGGGCCAAATGGCTTCCTTCTGAACTGTAGGAATTCTATGATTCTATATACACGTGCAAATCTTCCTCTACAGTCTATCCATAACCTGTAAAGACATGTGTGGTTTATGAAAGAGTGGAGTTTGAAAAATGAATACATGATTGAAGGCAGTGCTATTTTATTCTGCAGAGAATGGGTGGTACTTAAATCCCACATCCCCTGCCCGCAACTGGGGGACGGCTGAGGTGGCGCATTATTGGGTGGGAAGGTGGTGGCACGTGGCGAGGGTAGGGGGGGTGGGAGAACCTGTCGCCTTTCTAACACTGTCCCCATCACATATAATACAGAGGAGGGGTAGCTCCAGGAGAGCCTTCTTCCTCCAAGGCCAGTTGAGGCCCTTAAACCTGCATTGCATCTTGTCAGTGGTACATATAGTAGCCATGGTGCTTGGTGGTGGAGGGAATGAGCAGTTAGGATGGTGGAAGGGGTGCTAATCAAAGATGCTGCCTTGTACTGGATGGGTGTCGAACGTAACACCCGGATACTCCCTAAACTTTGGAAGCACCCCTCTTAACCTCACCACCCCTCTCCCTCTCTTCTCCTTCAGGTTACACCTTAAAATATACCTGTTTGAACAACCTTACTCACCCGTCCTAATACCTATTGACGCCACTCAGCCCACTCACACTCCTGTGAAACACCTTGGGATGTGTTGCTACATTCAAGGCGCTATATAAATGCAGGTTATTGGCATTACCATTTGCACAGTCATGCCATCTTTGCAAATTATAACTCTGTGATATTGCATATGCCGGTGCAAATGGAAGTCTGCTGTATTTGAGGATATTAGAAATAGGTTCCTTTGAATTACACAGCGTGATTTCTCATTCTGGCCCAATCCCGCAAAGTCAGCGTTTACAGCCACACTGACAAATTTATATTTGACCTTCTAGCATCACAGAACACACACAAAAATGAAATGACAAACTGCGTCCAAACCACAATGAAATTGTTCTGGAGTCAGAGAGTTTTCTGAATAATATTCCGTTTCTTTAGGAGCATGTAGAGGAAATAGAGAAGGGGCTGCGTTTATATAGAAACTCTCACAATCTATCTCAGGATGTCCTGCAGCCCTTTGCAGCCAATGAAATACTTTTCGGTAGTGCAGCCACTGTGGTAATGTCGGGAACAGGGCAGGAAATATGCACACAGCAAGATCCCAAAAACAGTAATGATAATGAGCAGATTCTCTGTTTTTCAGCGATGCGGGCTGGGAGATAAATATTGGCCTGGGGTTGATGCTGCTACTTTTCTTCAAAATAGTGCCACGCGATCTTTTTCATTCCCCTGAGAGCGCAGATGTGGCTTTCTTATGCAAAAGACAGGTCAAGATGGCAAACCTTGAATTAGTATATTCAAATTGAGTAGTCAGGTTGGAAGCAACACGAGTGATTACTTGCTTCTTTCAGTTATTCCAAGATACCGGTTAAAGGCACAGGGTTGGGTTCTCCATTCTGCAGACTGAGTGCTCCCGCTGGAGTCAAATTGCTCTTGGTTTGCGCTGGTGCTCGGAGCGACGCCCAGGAGCATTTTCTTATCCATTCCATGGAGGTTTCTGCATGGTGGGGAGCTCCTGGGATTCTGTTGTAATCCCAGCATTGGGCTGACATTTTGAGCGGGTGGCCTGATAATGAGGTCCGGGGGGGGGGGGGGGGGGGGGGGGGCTGGGCTCCCTTCCTCCCGTAATGCAAATCCTCCGCCCCCCCCTCCCCTCTGCTGACAAATAGGGCATCTTCCCCATCACTACGGGAATAACGGGTCATCCGCCTACAGCATGCACGCATCAGGGTGACCCCTCCTCAACCGAAGCCCCCGTTGGACCGCCCCATCATACCCCATCATCAGAGACCCCCATCATACCCCCAACAGAGATTCTCAACAAAGACCTCTTCAACAGAGACCCCCTCCATCATACCCCCACAGAGAAGCCCCCTTCCTATCAGTCCCACCGAGCCTCCAAATCAGACCCACCATAAGAAGCCACCATCAGAAGACCCCATCAGACACCCCTCCCTGAAAGCTGATGAGCAGTCCAGGCAGTAGGCTGAAAAATCACCGCATTTTCACTTACCCTTTCTTTACATCTGCTGCCTGAGACAAAGGTGTCCAAAGCAACAGCTGTTACAAATGTCGGAGGCTTCCTTGAAAGCCAAGTACACTTCAAAGGACTTGAAATCCCTTGACAGCCTTTGAAATGCAAATCTTCCATTCAATTTCACACAGCAATACATTGCATTAGCCAGTCATCAGCAGATTTATTACTCCAGAGACAGCTACTTAGTGGATTGTTTATTGATCTTTCCCTTAACGCTTGAATGCATCTCCATTACCCTGCTTTGATGCTAACCACAATTTTTATAAACACTCCTGCTATGACTGTCAGTCACTCACCACATCAATGTGCGTCCTGCTGTGGAAAAGAGGAAGTCAAAGGATTTGCATTGTGGGGGGAGGGTGGTTTGCGATGGACTTTGGGGGGCACCTCTGTTACACACTGACCCCCTTGACCCACCACGAAGTCCACCAGGTTTGTGGATAGGATGTCAATCAAGTGGAGCTGCCTTGTCCTGGATGGTGTCAAGTTTTTGGAGTGTTGTTGGAGCTGGACTCATCCAGGCAAATGGAGGATACTCCATTGGACTCCTGTCTTGTGCCTTGTAGGTGCTGGACAGGCTTTTGGGGTGGGGGGGTGGGTGTGTGTGCGGGGGGGCGGTCAGGAGGTGAGGTACTCGTCGCGCGATACCCAGCCTCTGAACCGCTCTTGTAGTCAAGATATTTCATGATGTGCAGTTACCAGCGTCCAGCGTTAGACTGGGGTGAGCACAATAAGAAGTCTTACAACACCAGGTTAAAGTCCAACAGGTTTGTTTCAAACACTAGCTTTCAGAGCACTGCTCCTACACCCTTCAATCAGACAAAATCAAAGTCCTCAGCAGAGAGCTCAATTTCTGCACCACCACCAAAACGGACCCCATCAGTCTCGCGGCAGACACAGAGGAATTCATCAGGTGAATGAGGCTCCGGGAATTCTTCCACAAACCCCAAGAGGCCGACAGTGAACCCAAGGAGACTAGCAACCGGAACAGCAGACCAAGAGATCTGCGGTGCGGCAACCGAAGAGGAAAGAGTGAAGTTGGACCCCTCCGGAAGGCCGCTGCCCTAGACTCGACATGTATGCTCAAGCCGTCAGGAGTCGCGTCAATGCCAGATTCATCAGTCACATTCACAGGACACCCCGAACGCAACGCCATCCGCGCTCTCAACATCAACCGCAACATCGTCATCAAACCAGCAGACAAACAAGGGGTCACCGTCATACTGAACAGAACAGACCACAGCAAAGAAATGTACCAACTCAACAACCAGGAACACGACAAACAGTTACCCGCAGATCCAACCAAGGAACACACCCACCAACTCAACAGACTGATCAAGACCTTGGATCCAGACCATCAAACCACCCTACAGCCTCTCATCCCACGTACTCCCCACGTTGGAAATCTCTACTGCTTCCCGAAAATACACAAGGCCAACACACCAGGCCGTCCTATCGTTATAAGGCAATGGGTCCCTGCGTGAGAACTTCTCTGGCTACATCGAGGGCATCTTGAAACCCATCGTACAAGGTATGCCCAGCTTCTATCGCGACACGCCGAACTTCTTACAGAAACTCAGCACCCATGGACCAGTTGAACCAGGAACATTCCTCGTCACAATGGACGTCTCGGCATTGCTGCAACAGCCTCAGTACTCAACACCGACAACTGCCAATCTCCAGATGCAATTCTGCAACTCATCCGCTTCATTCTGGATCACAGCGTCTTCACCTTCGACAACAAGTCCTTCACCCAGATGCACAGAGCAGCCATGGGGACCAAATTCGCACCTCAATATGCCAACATCTTCATGCACAAGTTTGAACAAGACCTCCTCACCACACAGGACCTTCAACCAACATTATACACCAGATACATCGATGACATTTTTTTCCTTTGGACCCACGGCGAAGAATCACTGAAACGACTACACGATGACATCAATAAGTTCCATCTCATTATCAGACTCACCATGGACTACTCTCCAAAATCAGTTGCGTTCTTGGACACACTTATCTCCATCAAGGATGGTCACCTCAGCACTTTGCTTTACCGCAAGCCCACAGATAACCTCACAATGCATTCACCTGAGGAAGGAGCAGTGCTCCGAAAGCTAGTGTTTGAAACAAACCTGTTGGACTTTAACCTGATGTTGTAAGACTTCTTGCTATGATATTTCATAGAACCATAGAATTTACAGTGCAGAAGGAGACCATTCAGCCCATCGAGTCTGCACCTGCTCTTGGAATGAGCACCCTACTTAACCCCACACCTCCACCCTATCCCCGTAACCCAACCTAATCTTTTGGGCGCTAAGGGGCAATCTAGCTCGACCAATCCACTTAACCTGCATATCTTTGGACTGTGGGAGTAAACCAGAGCACCCGGAGGAAACCCACACAGACACGGGGAGAATGTGCAAACTCCACACGGACAGTGACCCAGAGCCGGAATTGAACCTGGGACCTCGGCACCGTGAGTCCGCAGGGCTAACCCACTGTTCCATCGTGCTGCCCTAGCCCTCCCTATATCTGTAACCTCCTCCTGACCCTATCTCTGTAACCTCATCTAGACCCTCCCAATCTCTATAACCTCCTTCAGGCCCTCCCTATTTCTGTAACCTTCCTCCTGACCCTCCCTATCCCTGTAACCTCCTCTTGACTCCTCCTGAATCTCTGTAACCTCCTCCAGCTACTCCAGTCCCAGCCTCCGGCATATCGCTGAATTTCATCACTCCACCATTGGTAGCAGCTCCTTTATCTCCCTGGGCCCCGCACTCTGGAACTCGCTCCCTAGGCTTCTTTACCTCTCTATCTTCACTCTCCCCCTTTCAGACACTGCTTTTTGACCAAGCTTGTGATCATCTGCTCTAATATTTATAATGCAGCCATGTGGTACATTTTGTTCAATAACTCTCCCACGAAGCACCTTGCAATGTTTACTCTGATAATGAAGCTATATTGTCATGTGAGAGTGCCTTTCCAGGTTGATTGCAGTTCCAACAGTCCTCAAGAAGCTTGAATTTCCAAATGTACCTTTAAGAAATGAAGCTTATCATATTACTGAAGTGATGCCATTGGGGGGGGGGGGGGGGGGGGGGGGGGGGGGAGCTGAGCTCACTTCCGCTTTTTGGGAATTTTAGTTTCGGTTTGAAGAAAGCTTGGGTGTGGCTGTGAAATGCATTGCTGGTGATCTCTTCCATGAAGGACTATCGCTTAATCCTTTGGTGAAATCGGAATTGTTAAAAGGTCTCAGTATTGAATATAAATCGAATGTGCTTCTGTTTGAAGGATTTGTTAAGCCTTTTGGATGTGTAAAGGAACAGTTTGCAGGATTGGATAGTGTTGTATTATTTTCTGGGTTATCTTTGATGTAAGGGGTGTTAAGAGATCCAATGTTTATTTAATTTGAGTTAATGGAATAAACATTGTTTTGTTTTAAAAACCACGTGTCCATAATTGTAATACTACACCTGGGAACAAGCCGTGTGCTTCAAAAGCAACAATCCATTATAGGTGGGAGTGGTTGAACTCCATGATACATTTTGGGGTTCTGAAAACACCTCTCCCATAACAATATGAATTCAAGTTGTCGTTGATGAATTCAAGTTGCTGGAGGGTGAACTAGGAAATGAGCATTAAAGAACATCCATCGAAGGTGACCCCTTGGGGGTGTCAATTGTACAGGGGGGGGGGGGGATTCGTGCTAGATCTGGGTGGGTGGGGAGGGGGCTTTTGGGTGCCCAAAATTAAGCGGCCCAGAAATTACAGCCCCTCCACCACAACGCATGGTATTTAAGAGAGCCAGATAGACACAATAGACAAGGACTATCAGGAGAGAACTATGCCTAAAGCACAGAGGGGTAGTAACGGGACAGCATAAAACCAGCATGAAACACAGAAGGCCAGGCAAGAGAGATGAACATAAGTGGCAGGAGAGAGAATTAACTCAGCAACAGGAAAAAAAGGAGCAGATGGGAAACAAGGAGAGGGTGGTCTGGGAAACAATATAAAATGTGCTTCTGTTCTGAGTGAAAGAGTCACAGTGAAAGCGTGAAAATTTGCCAGATGCGTAAATAAACCACTGCTTCCAAATCAGTTCCTGCTGCTGCTCGGTGAAATGCTTGTGGGGTGGGAGGTTTGAACAACGTGGCTTGTTTGGCCAACTGCATCAATCCATCTTAGTTAAACAAAGATTTGGATACAATGTCGTTGCGCTGAATGGATGTACTCACAATGGCAAGTGATTTTTTTTTGTCAGCAGAAGGACTTTCTTGTGTCTGTAATTTGTGTAAGGCTGGAGCTGAACCATGATGAGGCAAGTTGTAATTGTGGATAGGAATTACACGGAATTGCACAGAATATACCACACAGGAAGTCGTTTGGCTCCCCATGGGCCTCCTCCTACTCCTCCTCCTCCTCCATTTCATTCTGCCGCCAAATCCTTCTGTTACTTTCAGTCTCATGGGGAGGCACGGTAGCACAGTGGGTTAGCACTGTTGCTTCACTGCGCCAGGGTCCCGGGTTTGATTCCCAGCTTGGGCCTCTGTCTGTGCGGAGTCTGCACGTTCTCCCCATGTCTGCGTGGGTTTCCTCCGGGTGCTCCGGTTTCCTTCCACAAGTCCCGCAAAATGTGCTTGATAGGTGCATTGGACATTATGAATTCTCTCTCAGTGTACCCGAACAGGCTCCGGAGTGTGACGACTAGGGGCTTTTCACAGTAACGTCATTGCAGTGTTAATGTAAGCCTACTTGTGATAGTAAAGATATTATTATGTGTTTGCCTAGTTTCCCCTTACATGTATCTATATTATTCACCTCAGTCACTCCCTGTGGGAGCGAGTTACACATTCTCATCACGCTCTGGGTAAATATATTTCTCCTGAATCTTCTGTTGGATTTATTAGTGATGATCTTTATGTTCTTTACTTTTCATTTCCCCATTCAGCACCTTCCATATAAGCATTGCCGCAATTATATTACCCACTGAAGGGACTGAAAAAGTTCAGTTTTTCCTGTAATAATATACAATTAGTTAAGGGTTAAGCAGCGATCTTTTTCTCAAACACTGAAGTGTTTTCTTGCCACACACTTTGGCTTGGGGCCCACTGGATGTATAGACATTTTATGACAACCAATTTAGCTCCTTAATCTGTGAATGAATGTAGCGTTCCGGTGATACATAAAATGCAGAATTGCCAAGCAGAAACTTATAGCCAAGTTCCGCAAACATGAGTACGGCCTCAACCGGGACCTTGGATTCATGTCGCATTACATTCACCCCCCACCATCTGGCCTGGGCTTGCAAAATCCTATCAACAGTCCTGACTTGAGACAATCCACACCTCTTTAACCTGTGATTATCCCTCTCTCCAGTTGCTCCATCTGGACCTGTAAAGACTTAATTACCTGCAAAGACTCGCATTCAAAGTATCGTCTTGTATTATTAACTTTATATACGTGTTTCTGGAACCCACCTCTTAATTCACCTGAGGAAGGAGCTGTGCTCCGAAAGCTAGTGATTCAAAACAAACCTGTTGACTTTAACATTGTAAGACTGTGCTCACCCCAGTCCAAGGCCGGCATTGCCACATCATGGCATAATTGTTGGCCAGTGAAGACACTGAAGGTTGGTGAAGAACAGCGAGTGGGAGGGGTGCTGGTCCGAGACTTTGGCCTAATTTTCTGGCGAGAATGTTGGTTTTCGACCCCAGTGAAAAGCCGCCAAACGGCGATGTCAGTAAACACGTCTCTGCGCTGCAGGCAGTGGAAATCTAGAACGCTGTCTCCGAAAAGGATATCGAAAAATTCGAGACAGGTTGACTCCACTGAGGTGATTACTATGGTGGTCTTTACAACTCCCACCCCTGCACACCAGTGAGGAATAGCTAATTGCCGAGTGACATTGCACTTGTCCCCAAAGCGATGAAGAACGGGTGAAAAATAATGAATGGCCGTCGAACAAAATTTGAGCAATTGCCGCACAGTAAAGTCCACAGGTAACAAATGTTCGGATTCCATCAACTAAAGTACAGAGGGCACCTTTTGCTCTGCCCTATGTTTACATGTGGAGGATACAGATTCAAAAAGGAAACTGGGTAAACACTTGAAGCAGACAACATTGTGGGGAAATGGGGACAGAGCGAGCGTGAGTGCGACTATTTGGATTGCTCATCACGGACTCGATGGATCCAATGTCCTTCTTTTGCGATGTAATCTTTTACGATTTGCTTGATTTGGGGTTGAGCCCCTGATCTGTGTCGGCTTTGCAAATGGCCCAGAGAGAAAATGAAACAGGGCTCTCTCTCTCTCCCTCTGTGTCCTTTGGGCGTCCTTTGATGAATACGCCCTTGTGTCTTTTAATTCACAGACAAAGATGAATGGTTTAAGGAAGCGGGAGAGAAATAGCATCACAAATCTATTCATAGAATCTTTTTTTTAAATTTTAGAGTGCCCAATTCATTTTTTCCAATTAAGGGGCAATTTAGCGTGGCCAATCCACCTAGCCTGCACATCTTTGGGTTGTGGGTGCGAAACCCATGCAAACACGAGGAAAATATGCAAACTCCACATGGACAGTGACCCAGAGCCGGGATTGAATCTGGGATCTCGGCGCCGTGATGCAGCAGTGCTAACCACTGCGCCACCGTGCTGAACCTTTATTCAGAGAAACTTATCGCGCAGATGCCATTCGATCCATCATGCCTGTGCTGTTCCTTTGAAAGGGGTATCCGATGAGTCACAATCCCCATTCAGCATAGCTCTCCAAATGTTTCCCTTTCAAATGTACATCCAGATCGATCCCCTTTGAAAGTTACTGTTGAATCAGCTTCCACTGCCTGTTCAGATAAAACACTCCAGATCATTGCAATTCACTGCTTAAAGTAAGTTATGCTCCTCCAACCTCTGGCTCTTTGGTCAATTTGTCGTAAATCAATCAAAGTGTTGTGAATCCTTGGAATTCTCAACACCAAAGGGTTGTGAATGCTCCATTGAGAAGCCTGGACAAGGCTGGGATAGACAGGTGTCTCAATGAGCCATGGGATATGGGGAACAGGTGGGAAAATCGAGTTGAAGGCCGAGTCTTGGTGGTATTGAGAAGCAGACCACGTGGTCATAGAGTTTTTTTTTAACAGTGCTGAAGGAGGTCATTCGGCCCATCGAGTCTGCACCGGCCCGTCGGAAGAGAACCCTACCCAAGCCCACACCCCCGCCCTATCCTTGTAACCCAGCAACCCCTCCTAACCTTTTTTTTTGGGCAATTTTGCATAGCCAATCCATCTAACCTGCACATCTTTGGGCTGTGGGAGGAAACCGGAGCACCCGGAGGAAACCCACCCAGACACGAGGAGAACGTGCAGACTCCGCACAGACAGTGACCCAAGCTGGGAATGGAACCTGGGACCCTGGAGCTGGAAAGCAACTGTGCTAACCACTGTGCTACCGTGCTGCCCCTCCTCCTGCCCCTTATGCTCACGTGTTCTTGCTTTCTTGTACCCTCCTTTGACCTCTGCTCTGAGCAGAACAACTCCAGATTCTCAAGTCTCTCTGTCTAACTGAAGTCCCTCATCTCTGATAGAATTCTGGTGAATCTCCTTCGGAAGAATTACTCCTCCAGATTTTATTTTTATATTTTGGACCCTTTGTGCCAGACGCAGTTGTAATATTTTAGAAATTGTGATATCGACATCGGTTTATACTTAACTTTTGGGGAAAATACTCCATTGATTAATGAAATAAATAATACAGTTTACCGTTTTAATGAATAATTATTGTATTCTGCAGACAGCTCAGTAATCCCCATCCAGGAATGTCATCAACTATTCTCTCCAATTTTAAACACAATGCTCCTGACAGATTGAACATTGCAGCTGTCGCATTTAATGACTATTATTGGCATCTCTGCCTTACCTGTCTGCATATGTGTTTATTGGCTAGAATTGACTGTAGGCAGTGTGGATATGTAAGAGAGAATGGGAAAATGGCCAGAAGGCTTTGACAGCTCTGCTAGACGACGGTCTACTGTATCTTAATAATATTTTATTGCTGACAGTACAGTCACGTTAGGGCCCTCCAGGTAATGTACCACGTGCAGTGGGTTTGAGTCAGATCAATGTTTAAGGAACAGCCAGAGGTCGATGAACAGGCAGAAAACTTTTCTCTGGGAGAAGGGAAAGCTAAGGGATGACCTGGCAGAGATGTTGAAGGTTATGTTGGGGTTTTATTTGGGTCAGTGTGGAGAATATGTATCCACTTGTGGGAGGAGACCATGGGTGCGATCCTCTGGCCACGCTGCGGCGGAAAAGCAGCGCACTGTGGCGCAGCATGGTCGTTGAACGCTGCGGCGGAAAAGCAGCGCACTGTGGCACAGCATGGCCGTTGAAAGCCAAGCGACGTGGCTCCCGGGATCCACCCGGCTCACAACGCCTTGCGAGGTTCAGCACAATCTCGTGAGATGTTGCAAGCTGAATCCGGGCCATTGGAAAATCTGCATATTAGAGCCAGGCAGTAAGCCGCAGTCTAACATGCAGATTCCCGAGGTACCTGAGGCTTTGGGATTCAATCCCTTCTCTTCGGGGACCTCAGGCGAGCGCCGTTTGGTACTGGTCCCCATAAACGGGGGCCAAATGGAATGGCACTCATGGGGATCTCCAAGGGGATGGGAGGCCCCCAGCTGCATGCCCTTTGGGCAGGGGGCTGCCCTGGCAAGTGCCAGCCTGACACCCTGGCAGTGTCCACTGGGTGCCAGCCTGGTCCTGCCAAGGTGCCTGGGTGGCACTGCCATCTGGCAGGGGCACTGTCAAGGTGCCAGATTGGCATTTTATGCGTGCGATTACGTCGGAGTTGCCCGGCATGGGTGTTGGAGGGGTGTGTGGTGACCCTCCCATATTGCGTTCGGGCTGTGGGGGAAGTTCCGGCGAGCGGAGCGCCCCATTGTAAAAAACGGGGCTATGTGTGGCCGTGGGCACGCGTGCCCTGCAGGCCCCTTATTCAACACGAGTGGCGTTGAATAGCCATGTGTTCCTCGGCACTGCGAGTGCCGGGAAACACGCGGACAAACACGCTCGCTCGGGGACTTTGTAGACTTTGGAGAGGTGTGAGTCTGGAGGAAATCCCAGAGAGAGGGAAGAACAGGCCATGGAAATTTTAAACTCAAGACTTTGCTTGCCCTGAGTTTAAGTAGGTCGGTGAGCACCATGGTGACGGAGGATGGGGACCTGCTGTCAATCAAGACGCTGGAAGCAGGGGTTGGATAACCTGGATGCTCTCACATAGTCAATGTACAGAATCTCTTCCATCATAATAATCCTTGGACAAATCCTCTGGCTGCACAATGATATATCCATTAGCTGTTCTATTATCTGTAGAATCCATACAATGCAGAAAGCGGCCATTCGGCCCACCGAGTTTGCACCGACCCTCCGACAGGTCAGTGTTGTTTGTGAGTCCTTTCTGAGTGCAGATGGGCTGCCATTTTTACATTACATCACACACTCTGACGATAACGTTCTCTCTCCACAGATGCTGTCAGACCCGCTGACAGTGTCCAGCATTTTCTGGTTTTGTTTGACCTCATTTCACAAATTACGTGTGAAGCGCTTTGGGGCACTCTGACGTTCTGAAAGGTGCTCCGTAAATGCTTTAAACCTTTCCTTTAGGGCTTCCGATGCAACTGTTACTCTGCTGGGCAGGTTGGAGGTGCTGAGGTTGGTGTCGGGGGAATCATAATCATATCCATTGTGTCAGTTCACAGCTTTTTGAGGTGTTTTGTTGTGATAGGATTAGGAAATGGGTATACTGATTCACGGGAGTAGGTCCTGATTCAGAGGAACCCCCCCACCCCGCGCCCCCTGCCCCCACTAAGTGGCAGTCCCAGTAATCTGCCAATCCTGTTTTATCAAAGAATCTGGGACCTCAGCACCATGGGGCAGCAGTGCTAACCACTGCACCACCATGTTGCCCTACAGTGTCCCAATATAATTCGAGAACAATTCTGTATATTTTCTAAAAAGCCTTTTTCAGTTATTCTCAACTGGTGGACTGGACACTCTGACTAAAAATACTTCTTGTGATTAAACACATTTTCAGCTGCGTTAATCAAGCGACACCAAGTTATTTTTTTTAACTTTAAAGTCCCCAATTCATTTTTTGACCCACGCAGACACGGGGAGAATGTGCAAACTCCACACAGACATTGACCCAGGGCCGGGATTGAACCCGAGTCCTCAGCGCCGAGAGGCAGCAGTGCTAACCATTGCGCCGCTGTGCCGCACAAGCTACACCAAGTTCGACTCGTAAATATATCGAGGAGTATTTGTAAAGCGCTTGGAAAATAAAAATTACATTTTAGATTGCGGCCGATTTAGATTGCTCCGCGCAAATTTTCCACAAAGGGATTGAGCTGAAAGTCAAAGGGAAACTGACACCTCACCAAAACAGGTGGCATTTTGGGAGTGGCATCCACCTGTTTAGGCACGTGCACCAAAATCAGAAGCTTGACCCGAGCGATTGACCAGTTGGTGCTGAAAGTGAGGAAAGAAAAGAAAGATTTCCATTTCTCCAGCATCTTTCACTGCCTCAAAATATCACAAAGTCCCTCACTGACAACGTGGAAGTACTTTTGAAGTGTGGTCGCTATGTTAGTGCAGGAATCTTGGCAGCGGGGGCAGCACGGTGGTGTAGTGGTTAGCACTGCTACCTCACAGCGCCGAGGTCCCAGGTTCGATCCTGGCCTGGGTCACTGTCCGTGTGGAATTTGCACATTACCCCGTGTTTACGTGGGTTTCGCCAGGCACAACCCAAAGATGTGCAAGGTAGGTGGATTGGCCACCCTAAATT
This sequence comes from Scyliorhinus canicula, assembly GCF_902713615.1. Lineage (NCBI taxonomy): Eukaryota > Metazoa > Chordata > Chondrichthyes > Carcharhiniformes > Scyliorhinidae > Scyliorhinus > Scyliorhinus canicula. Next base: position 269,741,239 of record NC_052148.1, on the reverse strand, counting down.
GCCCCTGAATTGGGAAAAAATGGATTGGGTACTCTAAATTTATTTTAAAAAAAAGGAATTGTGGCAGCTGATTTGTGTGCAGCAGATAGCAATTGTGATAACGATCAGACAATTTGTTTCTTACGATGATGGTCGAGGGATAAACAGTGATCAGGAGAGTGGGGAAGAACTCACCTTTGAAATAGTGTCATTAAATCTTTCACCACCCAGGAAGAAATATGGGGCGTTGTTTCAACGTCTCATTCAAAAGACGGATCAAAAGGTGATTATGGATCGGTCAGCCCACATTATTTCACCGGTCCAGAAAACCTCCCAGTTCCATCATCAAATCGGTCCTGAATGGATTTCCAGGTTTTCAATTCCATTCCTCGATCCAGGAATCCATTCCGTGCATCGATCAGCCTCTGCACTCAGGAGGGCTTGATGATGGCCTGACATAATCTTATACGTCTGTGCATGGGAAATTCCCGACTGTCACAATTGCAGCAAACGATAAGGCCGCGGCGCGTCTCCAATAAAATAAATGCTGGATGCAGCATTTTCTGTGAATGGTTCGTTCAGCTTGCTCATATTCTGTGACACGCTTTCAAAAGCCCGTGAAAAGGCAAAGAAATTGCTCTGCTGAAGGCGGAGTGGAGGGAGATAGATTAGACAGAGGCTTTTTATAACTACGGGGAGATCTCATAACGAACTCTTAATGTGACCGGAACATAGACTTGGTAAGAGTAGAAAAATACAGAGCAATGGGAATTCAGGGGAATGTTTGCCAGTGGAATAGCAATTCAATAAAAGCATGCTTTACACCTGCAGACGCCAGGGTAGAATATTCACACTTACAGTTTCATGAATCAGTTCGTGCGTTTTGAGGGGAATTTTAAAACCTTCCAAAGTGGGCAGAATTGGGTTGGGAGGGATGAAAGCTTTTTAAAACCACACACCCAAATCCAACCCACTATGACCCTGCGCCCGCCGGTTTTTTAAGTCCACAGCATTTGAGGGCCGACTTCCAGTATCCTGACCAGAGCTCCCCCGACACGTCCCGCTCCAGTTTGCTTAGAAATCCAACCCCAGTAAACATAGTGGCCTTTAAACTCTGATTTCTCTAACTTGTTTCTTGTTTCACTAACAGTTCCTGCTCCACACACCTCTGTCTGGTGCTGACCTTGTCTTCTTTACCATTGAAGAGCAGGTTAGGTGGATTGGCCATGCTAAATTGCACTTAGTGTCCAAAAAGGGTAGGTGGGGTCTGGGTTATGGGGATAGGATGGAGATGTGGCTTAAGTAGGGTACCCTTTCCTAGGGCTAGTGCAGACTTGATGGGCAGAATGGCCTCCTTCTGCACTGTAAATTCTATGATTGGCAATGTTCCCATTTTAATTGAATTGCTTTAAGCGGACATAGCCTTTGAGAAACAAAGCAAAGGGCCCGGTTTGATCCTAACGAGCTTGAAGGAGCAGGATGTGTCCATGCAGGATGTGTCCATGTCAGATGTCCTATTGACTTCAGTGTAGCCTCTTATTGGATTCAGTGTAAAATAGGGTGGGGCGTATATTTTAGTTCATTCCAATTGCCCTTGAGAAGGTGGTGGTTGTAATGTTCTCTATGTTCACGGATGGCGATGTCTTTGTGGTTGAATCAATTAGAGAATGTAGTAATCCACGGGAGGCAGGAGTTCTGTCACCACACCAATATTTATTTACAATAACGATATTACAGGAGCAGCTACAAACAGTGCTGCTAGCAGTCCAGTCAACTTAAGACCGGCTCACAAAGCCTACACAGGTGATTATATGGGCCCCCTCAATGAGCTATCATTGAGGGAGCTCATACTCCAATTGGCCAACCAATAAAGCCAATTGGAGTTCATTACACCCCTCCCCCCAAGGTCCGAGGAATTCCTGCCAGCTGGCATTCCTCTGAGCTTCTTCCTGCTCCTCATGTCTGGGTCTGTCACCTCTGTGTCGTCCGCCGGGTCATTCTCCGAAGTGGGTGGTGTGTACCTTATAGGTGCCCATCTTTTCCTTGACGACCTCCTTGGAAGTTGTTCTTCCTCCTCCTCGGGGAGAGGTGTCGCGGCGGCCTCGTCAAGTGTGTCCATCTCTGACTCTGACGACTGGATGACGGGGTCTGGAGAAATTGCTCGGGGCTGGGGTGTGGGTATCCTTTCCGTCTGGGCTATCCCAGCTTGAGGCGGTCCTGCTTCGCCTGCCTCCAGGTGTGGTTCCGCTGCCCTTATTTGGTCTAGGTGATTCTTCAGCACCTTTCCTCCTATTGAAACCTCATAGGATAGGGGCCCTGTTTGGGACTCTACCGTGCCTTTGACCCACGTTGGTCCATTCCCATAATTCTTGACCCAAACCGGTGCCCCCACCTGGAAATGTGTCTGCTGCCGACTATTATCATGCCCCCTGCGTTGGGCCTCCTGTTGTTTCTCCACTTTTCCCGTTAAATTTGGGAAAAGGAGGCTCAGCCTCGTTCGCAGCCGCCTTCCCATTAAGAGTTCAGCTGGCGGTATGCCCATTGTGGAATGCGTTGTGGTCTGGTAATCAAACAGCCAGCGGGAGAGCTTTGTGTTCATTGACGCTGCCGGCTGCTTCTTGAGTCCCGCTTTAAGTGTCTGGACCGCTCTCTCTGCCAGGCCGTTGGTCGCTGGATGGGAGGGGGCCGTTTTGATGTGACGGACTCCGTTTTCCTTCAGGAATTTTCCAAATTCCCCACTTGTGAATGCCGTTTCGTTATCCAACACCAATACCTCCGGAAGTCCATGTGTTGCAAACGAGGCCCTGAGCATTTCAATTGTCGATGCTGTGCTTGCCGTGTTTACGCGGTGGACATCCAACAATTTGGAGTGGGCGTCCACTATCACCAAAAACATTGAGCCCATGAAAGGGCCAGCGTGGTCAATATGCAGGCGGGTCCACGGTCTGCCTGGCCATTCCCACGGGTGCAATGGCGCCGCTGGTGGCACTCTTTGCCCATGTTGGCACTCCTGGCACCGACGTACCAAGGTTGCTATGTCTGTGTCCAAACCTGGCCACCCAACGTAGCTTCGAGCTAGCATCTTCATTTTAAACACCCCTGGATGTCCGTGATGTAACTCGGTGATTGCCTGACGGCCCTGAGCTGGGACGATTACTCGGGCTCCCCATAACAGGATACCGTCTTCTACGGTTATTTGGTCCCTTCTGCTCCAGTATGGGTGCATCTGGGGCTCCACTGGTCTTTCCAGTTAGCAGTAAATGCTTCATCTTGGCTAAAACTGGGTCTTTTTGCGTCCACAACCTAATATGTTGTGCGTCTACTGGTAGGGTGTCCAAAAATTTTAGAGTCATTACTGTCTCCTCTACTTTTGGTATTTGCGGCGGAGTGTCCGGGAGGGGAAGTCTGCTCAAAGCATCTGCATTTGCTACTCGTGTTCCCGGTCTGTGCTCCAGAACGTATCTATAGGCCGCCAGTAGCAACGCCCAGCGTTGGATTCTAGCTGATGCAACCCGAATAACGGCTTATGGTCCGTCACTATGGTGAATTTCCGCCCGTACAGATACTGGTGACATTTTTTTACTGCGAATATCACCGCCAGTCCTTCCTTCTCGATTTGGGCGTACTTCTTCTCAGCCATCGCCAAGGTCCTCGAAGCATAGGCTTTTGGCCATTCTTCCCCATTCCTTCCTCTATGGGCTAAGATGGCTCCTACCCCATAGGGGGATGCATCACAAGTGACCACCAACTCGTTCCTTGGGTCATAATGCTCTAGGACATTTTCGGATGACAGCTGTTCCTTAATGTCCCTAAATGCTCGGTTTTGGCGGGTGGACCATTTCCATTCTTGCCCCTTTTTTAGTAGCTGGTGGAGGGGTTCTAGGATGGACGTCCTATTTTCAATAAATTTTCCATAATAGGTTACCAACCCTTGAAATGATTGTAACTCCTGGACCGTGGTGGGAGCTGAGTCTTCTAATGGGTGTAAGCCTGACTCGTCTACTTTATATCCCAGTAACGTCACTTGTGGGGCCAGAAAAACAAATGTTTCCCTTTTTAGCCGTACGCCTGCCTTTGCGAAACGCCTGAGCACTTCCTCCAGGTTCCTTACGTGTTCCCTGTTTGTCCTACCCGTGATTAAGACATCGTCCAAATTAATCGGCACCTCCGGTAGTCCCTGCAGAATATTTTCCATCGTACGCTGGAATATAGCGCAGGTTGATGACACTCCGAAAGGTAGCCTAGTATAACGAAAAAGGCCCTTCAGGGTGTTGATCGTAGTTTACCTCGTCGCCAGTGTAGTAATCCACGGGAGGCAGGAGTTCCGTCACCACACCAATATTTATTTACAATAACGATATTACAGGAGCAGCTACAAACAATGCTGCTAGCAGTCCAGTCAATTTAAGACCGGCTCACAAATCCTACACAGGTGATTATATGGGCCCCCTCAATGAGCTATCATTGAGGGAGCTCATACTCCAATTGACCAACCAATAAAGCCAATTGGAGTTCATTACAGAGAACATACGGCTTTGTTAAAGAACAAAACCATTTATTAACTAACTAAACACTATAAAGGTTTCTATGATGTGAATGATGAATACAGTTGGATTCAATGGCTAAATACAAATAATTATGATTAACTAGTATTAATTACTATTGACTAAGGAGCTACTCGATATACGACCTTACTCTACGCTTGCTGTGCACGTTCTGCTGGACACCTGTTGTGTCCCAGTAACATTCCTTTCTGCTGACGCCACCTAGTGATCGGATGCTAGAATTGTAACCTATACATACAGGCACTAATGTTTATATGCAGTTTGGTTATTATATTATACACACAGATGATTGTTCACATATCATCACAGTGTTGAGTTGCATTCTTGAACCGCTACAATACGTGTGGTGTAAGTACACCCACAGTGCTGTTAGGGAGGGAGCTCTTAGATTTTCACCCAGCCACAGTGAAGGAATATCGATATATTTCCAAATCAGAATGGCGTGTGGCTTGGAGAGGAACCTGGAGCTGGTGGTATTCCCATGCATTTGTTGCCCTTGTCCTTCTAGGTGGTAGAGGGTTTGGAAGGTATTGTTGAAGGAGCCTTGGTGAGTTACTGCAGTGCATCTTGTAGATGGTACACACGGCTGCCATTGTGCATCGGTGGTGGAGGGAGTGAATGGTTAAGCTGATGGATTAAGGGGCTGCTTTGTTCTGAATGCTCTTGAGTGAAGTTGGAGCTGCGTTCATTGAGGCAAGTGGAGTGTCATTCCATCACACTTCGGGCATGTTCCTTGTAGGTGCTGGACAGACCTTGGGGAGCCAGGAGGTGAGTTACTTGCTGCAGAATTCCCAACCTTTGACTTGCTCTTGTAGCCACAGCATTTATATGGCTAGTCCAGTTCAATTCCTGTCAATAATAAACCCAGGGATGTTGGTAGTGGGGGATTCAATGATGGTAATGCCATTAAATGTCAAGGGGAGATGGTTAAATTCTTTCTTGTTGGAGATGGTCATTGCCTGGTATGGGAGTGGTGTGATTGTCAAAATGTGTGAAGTCAAGTGAGGTGCGAAATTGGGTGGAATGTAAAAGAAGTTGGATGCTTAATCCAGGAAGATAGTTCAGTGCGATGTTGAGGGAGAGCTGCATGTGCGTACAGGGGCACTGCTGAGCGTACAGGGGCACTGCTGTGCGTACACGGACACTACTGTGCGTACAGGGGCACTGCTGTGCGTACACGGACACTACTGTGCGTACAGGGGCACTGCTGTGCGTACAGGGACACTGCTGTGCGTACGGGGACACTGCTGTGCGTACAGGGGCACTGCTGTGTGTACAGGGACACTGCTGTGTGTACAGGGACACTGCTGTGCATACAGGGGCACTGCTGTGCGTACAGGGACACTGCTGTGTGTACATGGACACTGCTGTGTGTACATGGACACTGCTGTGTGTACAGGGGCACTGCTGTGTGTACATGGACACTGCTGTGTGTACAGGGGCACTGCTGTGTGTACAGGGACACTGCTGTGTGTACAGGGGCACTGCTGTGCGTACAGGGACACTGCTGTGTGTACACAGATACTGCTGTGCATACAGGGGCACTGCTGTGCGTACAGGGGCACTGCTGTGTGTACAGGGGCACTGCTGTGCGTACAGGGACACTGCTGTGTGTACAGGGGCACTGCTGTGCGTACAGGGACACTGCTGTGTGTACACAGATACTGCTGTGCATACAGGGGCACTGCTGTGCGTACAGGGGCACGGCTGTGTGTACAGGGGCACGGCTGTGCATACAGGGACACTGCTGTGTGTACAGGGACACTGCTGTGCATACAGGGACACTGCTGTGCGTACAGGGACACTGCTGTGTGTACAGGGACACTGCTGTGCATACAGGGACACTGCTGTGCGTACAGGGACACTGCTGTGTGTACAGGGGCACGGCTGTGCGTACACAGATACTGCTGTGCATACAGGGGCACTGCTGTGCGTACAGGGACACTGCTGTGTGTACAGGGGCACTGCTGTGTGTACACGGACACTGCTGTGTGTACACAGATACTGCTGTGTGTACAGGGACACTGCTGTGCATACAGGGACACTGCTGTGCGTACAGGGACACTGCTGTGTGTACAGGGACACTGCTGTGCATACAGGGACACTGCTGTGCGTACAGGGACACTGCTGTGTGTACAGGGGCACGGCTGTGCGTACACAGATACTGCTGTGCATACAGGGGCACTGCTGTGCGTACAGGGACACTGCTGTGTGTACAGGGGCACTGCTGTGTGTACACGGACACTGCTGTGTGTACACAGATACTGCTGTGTGTACAGGGGCACTGCTGTGTGTACAGGGACACTGCTGTGCGTACAGGGGCACTGCTGTGCATACAGGGACACTGCTGTGTGTACAGGGGCACGGCTGTGCATACAGGGACACTGCTGTGCGTACAGGGACACTGCTGTGTGTACAGGGGCACGGCTGTGCATACAGGGACACTGCTGTGCATACAGGGACACTGCTGTGCGTACAGGGACACTGCTGTGTGTACAGGGGCACTGCTGTGCGTACAGGGACACTGCTGTGTGTACAGGGGCACTGCTGTGCGTACAGGGACACTGCTGTGTGTACACAGATACTGCTGTGCATACAGGGGCACTGCTGTGCGTACAGGGGCACTGCTGTGCATACAGGGACACTGCTGTGTGTACAGGGGCACGGCTGTGCATACAGGGACACTGCTGTGTGTACACAGATACTGCTGTGCATACAGGGGCACTGCTGTGTGTACAGGGACACTGCTGTGCATACACAGACACTGCTGTGTGTACAGGGACACTGCTGTGCATACAGGGACACTGCTGTGCGTACAGGGACACTGCTGTGTGTACAGGGGCACGGCTGTGCATACAGGGACACTGCTGTGTGTACAGGGACACTGCTGTGTGTACAGGGACACTGCTGTGTGTACAGGGGCACGGCTGTGTGTACAGGGGCACTGCTGTGTGTACAGGGGCACTGCTGTGTGTACAGGGGCACTGCTGTGCGTACAGGGACACTGCTGTTTGTACACAGACACTGCTGTGCGTATAGGGACACTGCTGTGCGTAGGGGGACACTTCTGTGCATACAGGGGCACTGCTGTGTGTACAGGGACAGTGTTGTGCATACACAGACACAACTGTGCGTACAGGGACACTGCTGTGCGTACAGGGACACTGCTGTGCGTACACGGACACTGCTGTGCGTACAGGGACACTGCTGTGCATACGGGGGGCTCTGATGTGCGTACACGGATACTGCTGTGTGTACACGGACACTGCTGTGCATACACAGACACTGCTGTGGGTACACGGACACTGCTGTGCATACGGGGGGCACTGCTGTGCGTACACGGATACTGCTGTGTGTACACGGACACTGCTGTGCATACACAGACACTGCTGTGGGTACAGGGACACTGCTGTGGGTACACGGACACTGCTGTGCATACGGGGAGCACTGCTGTGCGTACACGGATACTGCTGTGCATACGGGGAGCACTGCTGTGCGTACACGGATACTGCTGTGCATACGGGGGGCACTGCTGTGCATACACGGATACTGCTGTGTGTACACGGACACTGCTGTGGGTACACGGACACTGCTGTGCATACGGGGGGCACTGCTGTGGGTACACGGACACTGCTGTGGGTGCAGGGACACTGCTGTGGGTACACGGACACTGCTGTGGGTACACGGACACTGCTGTGGGTACAGGGGCACTGCTGTGTGTACAGGGACACTGCTGTGGGTACACGGATACTGCTGTGTGTACACGGACACTGCTGTGCATACACAGACACTGCTGTGGGTACACGGATACTGCTGTGCATACACAGGCACTGCTGTGCGTACAGGGACACTGCTGTGGGTACACGGACACTGCTGTGGGTACACGGACACTGCTGTGCGTACACGGACACTGCTGTGGGTACACGGACACTGCTGTGCGTACACGGATACTGCTGTGGGTGCAGGGACACTGCTATGTGTACACAGATACTGCTGTGGGTACACGGACACTGCTGTGCGTAGGGGGACACTTCTGTGCATACAGGGGCACTGCTGTGTGTACAGGGACAGTGTTGTGCATACACAGACACTGCTGTGCGTACAGGGACACTGCTGTGCGTACAGGGACACTGCTGTGGGTACAGGGACACTGCTGTGCGTACAGGGACACTGCTGTGTGTACAGGGACACTGCTGTGCGTACAGGGGCACTGCTGTGGGTACAGGGACACTGCTGTGCGTACAGGGACACTGCTGTGCGTACAGGGGCACTGCTGTGGGTACAGGGACACTGCTGTGCGTACAGGGACACTGCTGTGTGTACAGGGACACTGCTGTGGGTACACGGATACTGCTGTGGGTACACGGACACTGCTGCGCATACGGGGAGCACTGCTGTGCGTACACGGATACTGCTGTGGGTACACGGATACTGCTGTGGGTACACGGACACTGCTGTGGGTACACGGACACTGCTGTGGGTACACGGACACTGCTGTGCGTACAGGGACACTGCTGTGGGTACACGGATACTGCTGTGGGTACACGGACACTGCTGCGCATACGGGGAGCACTGCTGTGCGTACACGGACACTGCTGTGGGTACACGGACACTGCTGTGGGTACACGGATACTGCTGTGGGTACACGGACACTGCTGTGCATACGGGGGGCACTGCTGTGCGTACACGGACACTGCTGTGGGTACACGGACACTGCTGTGGGTACACGGATACTGCTGTGCATACGGGGAGCACTGCTGTGCGTACACGGACACTGCTGTGGGTACACGGACACTGCTGTGGGTACACGGATACTGCTGTGGGTACACGGACACTGCTGTGCGTACAGGGACACTGCTGTGGGTACACGGATACTGCTGTGGGTACACGGACACTGCTGTGCGTACAGGGACACTGCTGTGGGTACACGGATACTGCTGTGGGTACACGGACACTGCTGTGCGTACAGGGACACTGCTGTGGGTACACGGATACTGCTGTGCATACGGGGGGCACTGCTGTGGGTACAGGGACACTGCTGTGGGTACACGGATACTTTTGTGCATATGGGGGGGGGCACTGCTGTGCGTCTGGGTGCACAGCAACAATTACTTCCTCTATTGGCAGTGCAGACCCGTGAGGGAAAGCATTGTCAGAAAACAGAAGGAGGACATCTCAGGAGAAATCTTGAGCCCAATGGGATTGCTACCAGGGGCTGGTTTAGCAGGGGCCAGTTTAACACAGTGGGCTAGACAGCTGGCTTGTAATGCAGAACAAGGCCAGCAGCGCGGGTTCAATTCCCATACCAGCGTCTCCGAACAGCCGTCGGAATGTGGCGACTGGGGGCTTTTCACAGTAACTTCATTGAAGCCTACTTGAGACAATAAACTATTTTTATTATTATTATTAAAGAGCTTCCAGGGTGGTAAGTGTAAATTGATATAATGAACTTGAGTCTGAGACTAGTCACATCTAAGCTATTCACAACCGGTGCGCATGTCCGCCTGCTCCACCGTTTCCATGGGATTACTATCTTGGTTCGGGTTTTTTAAACCATTTTCCAGATCTAAACTGCAGAGAAATTGCCTCCGGGCAGGAGAGGATCCTTCCTGCTGTGAGCACCACGTCCCTGTTTGTAAGCTGCAGTGGACTCTTAGATCACCGTGTAACCGATCGATGATCTAGTCTTTGCCTTTGTGACCTCGCTGTCAATTCCATCCAATCGGGAAGAACTTAAGAAGCTCTCAGGACTTTCCACGTCACTTTGGGTCTTATCGTTGGAAACAAACAATCACGCTTTTTCATAGTGTTTATCAAAGCGTGATTTACAGTACAAGGAGGAACTTGTATCCTGCATTATGGTGCAATCAATCAGTGTCACAGCCACATGCAATTATATTGTATTCCCAGTAATACAACAAGTGGAGTTCAAAATAAGTCGCCGATTGTCCTAACTGATCTTTTTAATTCCTAATATCCAACTTTTATACATTATGGAAAGGATTGTATCTTTTTCATTAATTAGCAATTTATTAAAGTTTTATTTAACATTGGGGACATAGAGTAAAGATGTTATTTTGTTTTCCATGCCCACCGTCTGGGTATTGTGAATGGCTTTTACATTGTCAATCTTAGTCATTCCAGTCTACTTGTGCTTAAAAAACTTTTGAAATAATATTTCAGTAGCACAAAGAATTTACCAAAACTATTAAGCACCTGTACTTGCTTGCAGTTAGTTTACTTGAACAGAATCTTAGAGCTTTAGAGCACTGAAAGAGTCCCTTTCATCCATCGTGTCTGTAGCGGCCATAATCCCATTTTCCACACTTGGCCTGTAGCCATATCGTTTCAAGTGCTCATCTAAATACTCCTTAAATGTTGTGAGGCTTCCCACATTTACCACCCTTTCAGGAACAGAGTTCCAGCTTCCCAGCACCCTCTGGGATTCCCTCACACCCCCCTTTTGAATCTCCTGCCCCTTTCCTTAAATCTATGGTTCCAGTTATTGACCCCTCTACTGATGGGAAAAGTTTCTCCCTTGGCACCCGAGCTATATCCCTCGTAATTTTGTACCCCTCGATGAGGTTGCCCCCCCTCCGCCTTCTCTGCTCTAAGGAAAACAACCCCAGTCTAACCAGCCTCTCTTGTTGGCTGGAACTCTCCAGCCCAGGCAACATCCTGGTGAATCTCCTCTACACCCTCTCTAGTGCAGTCACATCCTTCCTCTAGTGTGGTGACCAGAACTGCACACAGTACTCCAGCTGTGATCTAATGAGCATTTTATACAGCTCCAACATAACCTCTGTGCTCTTATATTTGATGCCTTGCGATCAGGTATATTCTAAATGCAAATTCTCATCAGTAAATTACTTAAGAAGGCAACAAGATGCTTTGAATGGGGCTTTTTGAATGGGTTGTATATATCCAGCAAAAGCTTTTGAAACTCAGCCAAACATTCATATTAGCCCTAACTATCAAAATAAACCAGTGGAAATGTAACCAATGTAGTCAATTCAAATTAAAAACCTGTTTTTTAAAAATTTCAAGCAAGTCACCTGTAATGGAATGAGGCAGATGGAGAAATTTAAAAAAATCAATAGCTTAGCAATTCTTTCAAAGGTAAAGATCGCTGGACATTCAAATCACAGTACAAAGCATGACAGGAGACTTTCCCAGGATACTTTTCTGTAGTTTTTGTGTTCATTATTGCACTTTCTGCTGTCGGAGGAGTTCTTTATTACATCACAGCACTAAAACAATACTGGTTAATGTAATGGTCAACATACTTTTTCAGAACAGAGCTCTATGAAATGAAAAATGAAATGAAATGAAAATCGCTTATTGTCACGCGTAGGCTTCAATGAAGTTACTGTGAAAAGCCCCTAGTCGCCACATTCCGGCGGCTGTTCGGGGAGGCTGGTACGGGAACTGAACCGTGCTGCAGGCCTGCCTTGGTCTGCTTTAAAAGCCAGCGATTTAGCCCAGTGAGCTAAACCAGCCCCATTTAACAGGATGTTGCCTGGTGTGGAGGGCATTAGCTATGAGGAGAGGTTGAATAAACTTGGTTTGTTCTCACTGGAACGACGGAGGTTGAGGGGTGACCTGAGAGAGGTCTCCAAAATTATGAGGGGCATAGACAGAGTGGATAGTCAGAGACTTTTTCCCAGGGTAGAGGGGTCAATTACTAGGGGGCGTAGGTTTAAGGAGCGAGGGGCAAGGTTTAGAGGAGATGTACGAGGCAGGTTTTTTTACACAGAGGGTAGTGGGTGCCCCTATGAATCACTGTTGTTAAAACACATCTACACAGCACACATTAGTGACATTTGGCTGCTAGAATCTTCCCAACAGTTCAGCACCGCCGCACCCCCCCCCCCCCCCCCCCAACCCCACCGTGGTCGAGAACTTTCCAACTCATCACTCTGTTTGCAACTTCCAAAACACCTGGCAGTGAATGGAAATGGCGGGGGGAAGGAAATTTAAATTCCCTGTAGGGCTTATAATGGTGGACCCCAGCATCGGAAGAGGGGCATGCTGGTCCTAAGCTGCAAAAAGGACACTCGAAAATAACGTGGGGTCAGTTTTTATTCTCGATCCTATTTCCACTTCAGTCGCCAGAGGGTAACCTGACCCAATGTCTCCTGGCTCTTGTCATTTTCCGCCTCTTTTCTTCTTCGTGACTGTTCACTTCCATGAGTAAAAAAGATTTACATTTCGAAAGTACCTTCCTTGACTTCAGGATACCCAAAAGGCTTTACAGCCCATGTGTTCTTTTGTAGTACACCCACTGCAGCAATGTGAGAAATGTGTTCGCCAATTTGTGCACAGAAAGCTGCCGAAAACAGCAATGTGGTAAGTGACCAGCCAATCGTGTTTCAGTCGTATTGACTGGGGGATAAATATTGACCAGGGCCGGTGTGAACTCACATGTTCAGCTTCAAAGTAGAACTGTGAGATCTTTGGCATCTGGCTGAGAGCAGGTAGGGCCCTGGGAAACAACACCCCTGAGTGTGCAGCTATCCCTCAGTACGAGCACACTTAGATTTTGTGCTAGGGTGCCCAGACGTGCTGCTATAATTTGAATTGTACAGACTTAAACCTCACCATATGCCGTAACTACGTTGAAAATAGGAACACGGGGTAGAGACTAGGCTATTTGGCCCAACGATCCCATAAGGAAGGATGTAAATGTGTTGGAGGCGGTTCAGAGGCAGTTTACTAGATCAGTATTCTTCAAAGACGTGGGCGGGTGTCGGGAGGGTCGCGGAGCCGTTGTCTGCTGCGCTCCCTATCGCGCTAATCCCCACGCAGCAGCCGGCTGCAAGCAGCCGCGAACATGTGAAAAAAAAGTATTCGGCCGCATTGCGCATGCGCACCGATCATCGGGCACGCATGAGCAGTGCGGCCGCTATTTTTTTAAACGGTTGCAGCTTTTTATTTTACAAGTTCTGTCGTGGTTTTCATTCATTTATTCATTTATTTTATTCATTTAAATTTTTTTTTTCATTTATTTTATTTATTTTTTATTTTTTACAGGTTCGGGGGTGTATTATTCATTTTTTTCATTTATTTCACTCATTTAATTTTTTTTACAAGTTCGGGGGGGGGGGGGGGGGGGGGGGGTTTATTTGATAAAATTTTACAGCAACAAAATTCAGAACTTTGGACAGATGGAGACTCCATACTTTCCGACACCGGAAGGCTTCACCTTCATCCAACAGGTTCCATTGGAGGAGCGTGTACGAGGGCCAGAGGGACCCAAAACCATTTCCTCCATTTTTGTCAGCAGCAAACATGGTAAGAGAAAATGGTGGGTGACGCAGGTCGGCCGGCGTGGGTTGCGAAGGTCGGCTGGGTTGGGTCCCGAAGGTTGTGTGGTTGGTAAAAATGGGTCCCCGGCAAAAATGTTTGAAGAACACTGTACTAGATTGATACCCGGAATGGATGGGTTGCCTTATGAAGGAACGTTAGGCAGACTGTGCTTGTTTACACTGGAGTTTAAAGAGTGAGGGGGGAGACTTGATTGAAGTCTGGAAGATTCCGAATGGTATTGACAAGGTGGACATGAAAAGGACGTTTCCTCTTGTGGGCGAGTACAGAACCAGAAATAGAGGTCACCTTCTACGGACAGCAATGAGGGGAATGTATTTTCCCTCAGAGGCCTGTGTGACTTTGGAACTCTCTGCCTGAGAAGGTGGTGGAGGCAAGGGGGGGGGTGGGGGGGGGTGGGGGGGGGGGGGGGGGGGGGGGGGGGTCACTGAATATTTTTAATGTGGAGGTAGATAGATTCATGTTTGGTGAAGGAATCAGATGTTATCGGGGGTAGATGAGGAATGTGGAACTCAACACAAGCAGAACAGCCATGATCTTATTGAGCAGTGGTGCAGGCCTGAGGGGCTGAATGGCCTACTTCTGCTCCTATTTTGCATGTTTGTGTGTTCCAGCATTCAATTAAATCATCGCCAGTCGGTATGTTAACTCCATCCACCCGCTTTGGTTCCTTAAACATTCTACCCTTGCCCAACAGAGGTTTTATTGCACTTGGTTTTGAAATTTTCAAACTATCCCCCAAATCTCAACAGGCGTTTGGGGGCGAGCGTTCTAATTTTCCACTGCCCTTGGTGTGAAGGAGTACTTCTTGACCTCACTCTGGCTCTGATTTTAAGTTTATATTCCCATTGTTCCGGATACTGGAGTGTAGATTAATTTATTTTTAAGGGCAGCACAGCAGCATGGTGGTTAGCACAATTGCTTCACAGCTCCTAGGTCCCAAGTTCGATTTCGACTTGGGTCACTGTCTGTGTGGAGTCTGCACATCCTCCCCGTGTGTGCGTGGGTTTCCTCCGGGTACTGCGGTTTCCTCCCACAGTCCAAAGATGTGCAGGTTGGGTGGATTGGCCATGATAAATTGCCCTTAGTGTCCAAAATTCTATGATTAACCTAGGACAAAAGTTCGGCACAACATCGTGGGCTGAAGGGCCTGTTCTGTGCTGTATTTCTCTATATCTATACCTCGATATGAAAGCAGTCGCCTTGTGTTGCTGGACGTTGACAGCTTTTGAAGCTACACGGAAAACGAAAGGGTGTTTAAACTCTTTACAGACAAAGTGACACATGGCGAGATAGATAGAAACAGCAGAATGTTTCCTGAACACTAACAGAGAAAAATAAAAATGATCTGTCTATCATTCGGCTCACATAGTCATGATCATGACAGCTTTTGTTTTTATGCCACATGTTGGCCATAGGGTTTACTGGCACTCAGTCACAATAACATTTCTCAATATAATTGCGGTATAACATCACAATCATTAGTTTCTCGGTGTCACCACAAATCAACAATCACTCACGCGAAGCCACCCATAAAATTAGCAGTACATAAACACAAAAACAAAATACCCCAGAGTGTTTTCATAGTCAGTAATCCAATTTTAGAGAGTTCAGATAATCTATCCGTCTTTATTAATCTTCTGTTAAAAATGGTATGTCAGCATGCACTGATGTCGCAATTTGTTATCGACGCAATGTGATCTGGAAAGGTAAGGGTGCTTCTGAATGACAGCCTAAAACTGACCGGCACGTTCCAATTTGCAAATCCCTGCCGAAAAGCCATGAGCTTCTGATTCCTCCAGCAATTGGTCCCAGTAGAAACTTTAATACGAATCTGCCCAAGCAGCAGAATATCACATTTGGCTTTATATGGCGTAGCATCCTGCCATGCAGAAAGCCAACTGATTTACCATGTGTGTTGCGTGGGAGATTCTCTTGCCATATATTAAAATGTTATACTGAGCACATGCAGATGTCAGGCTCCAGGCATTTCACCTCAAGCTGCCAAATTCTGTTGCAAAAGTCAAAATCAATCCTAGAATGATGGTTGTTTCTAACCCCATGTCCCTGACCAATGACAACAACAACATCATTAATATAGTGCCCATAACAATGTCTCCCAGTGTGTTTCACAGGAACATTGTTGGATAGAATTTGACACCAAGCCATAGACACCAGTTGATGAATATCTTGGCCGAGGGTATAGGTTTTAAGGGCGAGCCGAAATAGAGGGATGGAGAGGTTGGGGGGGGGTTCCAGGGTTCCGAGGTCCAGGTAGCTGAAGGCACGGCTCCAATGGTGTAAAAAGTCAAAATTGGATTTATTGCCCTCTAACGTTCCAACCTCTCCTCTTTGTCTAGCCTAGCCTTGAACGAGATCACCTCACCCCTCAGCACCGCCGTTAAAGCCTCCCAGACAACCGCCTTTGACACCTCACCCGTGCAGTTAAAAGCTACATATTCCTCGATTACTTTTTCAATTTTGTCACAGAACCCTCGGTTTCCTAACAGTCCTGCATCTAAATTCCACCCTCGTCTCTGTACCAGCCCCTTCTCCAGTACCATATTCACCCAATGTGGAGCATAACCTGTTATTGCAATTGCCGAGTACTCCGACCCTTTAACCCCAGCCAGCAGCGCCTTCCCCAGCATGAAGAAGTCAAATCCCGAGTACACCTTATGGACCGCTGAGAAAAAAAGAGGAATCCCGTTCCCTCCAGTGGAGAAACCTCCAAGGGTCCATCATTTCCACATTTCCACCATTAGCCCAGTCAGTGCCTTCGTCGCCCCCCCCCCCCCCCCCCCCGACGGGACCAGGGAGCGCGGCCGTGACCTGTCCAATTTTGGCTCCTGCACTAAGTTCCAGTCCCCCCCGACTATCAGTCCGTGTGTGTCCCAAGTCGGGGATGGCCCCACTCACCTTCTTCCCGAATCCCACATCGTCCCAATTGGGACCATATACACTTACCAGCGCCACTAACCTCCCCTCCAGCACCCCTGTCACAATCACGTACCTACTCCCCTAATCTGCAACCACCTTCTCCATCTGGAACCATACCCATTTGCTGACCATTACCTCTACCCCTCGAGTTCTTCCGTCAAATCCAGAATGAAAGGGCAGCACTGTGGCGCAGTGGGTTAGCACTGCTGCCTCACGACGCCGAGGTCCCAGGTTCGATCCCGGCTCTGGGTCACTGTCCGTCTGGAGTTTGAACATTCTCCCCGTGTTTATGTGGGTTTCGCCCCCACAACCCAAAGATGTACAGGCTAGGTGGATTGACCACTCTAAATTGCCCCTTAATTAGAAAAAATGAATTGGGTACTCTAAATTCATATATTTAAAAAATCCAGAATGAAACACCTGACTAACCCAGCCCTTTTTAAGTCTCACCTGGTCCTTCACCCTCAGGTGGGTCTCCTGCAGCATTGCTACATCGGCCTTCAAACTTTTAAGATGTGCAAGCACCCTTGACCTCTTGACTGGACCACGTGACTATCCTAACTGGGGGTCTCTCTCAGCCCCCCCCCCCTTCTTGAAATGAAAATCGCTTATTGTGACGAGTAGGCTTCAATGAAGTTACTGTGAAAAGCCTCTAGTCGCCACATTCCGGCGCCTGTTCGGGGAGGCTGTTATGGAGGCTTATCCTCCATCATCATATCACCGGGCCCTGCCCCATCAGTCTGACCCGCCCCTATCCATTATTAACATCGACCCCCTTCCCCCCCTCTCAAAATCCCCCTCTAACTTCCCCTCAAAAAAAATCTCATCCAGTATTGATCCTCCCCCTCCACTTGCTGAAATAACCCTTTCTGAAACAAATCTAACGTCACAACACCATTGTGTTACAAATTAAACCCAAATCGCTTCCAGGCCAAATAAACAACCAATTTATAATCTTGGGACTATCGCTCAGATGCACACAGTAGTTTGTCAAGGGTGGCTGCCTTGGCAATTGTCAAGTTTCTTACCCCAAGTCTGCTTTCAAGACGGGAAGGGGGAGGGATGGTACGGTGGTGTAGTGCTTAGCACTGCTGTCTCATGGCGCCGAGGTCCCAGGTTCGATCCCGGCTCTGGGTCACTGTCCGTGTGGAGTTTGCACATTCTCCCCGTGTCTGCGTGGGTTTCACCCCCACAACCCAAAGATGTGCAGGCTAGGTGGATTGGCCATGCTAAATTGCCCCTTAATTGGGGAAAAAATAGAATTAGGCACTTTAAATTTTAAAAATAAATTTAGAAAAAGGAAAGTACTTAATAGGAGAATAATCAAATTGAAAAGAGAGGTTTTCTAACAGGTTCGTCATTCAAGAAAATACTCAGCTTAATCACTAAAATAGTCCTCGGGACATGTTGCCAACGAACGTTTCTTAATTGGCTGCCAAATTAGTTTGCAAATTGCTAATATTATACTGTAGATGGCATAGGGGAGATGGGGGTGTCACTGGACAATCCAGAGGCCCAGGCTAGTGCTCTGGGGACTTGGGTTCAAATCCCACCTGGGCAGCTTGCGGAATTTAAAGTCAATTGCTAAATCTGGAATATAAAGCTAGTCTCAGTGATGCTGACCATGACAGCTGTCATTTGTTGTAAAAGTCCGTCTGGTCGCGAATGTCCGACAGGGGGATCTGCCACCCTTACCCGGCCTGGCTTACTTGTGACTCCACACTCACAGCAATGTGGCTGCTTGTGGCACAGTGGTTAGCACTGCTGCCTCTCAGCGCCAGGGACCCGGTGGGTTCGATAGCGGCTTTGGATAACTGCCTGTGTGCACGTTCTCCCCGTGTCTGCGTGTGTTTCCTCCGGTTGCTCCGGTTTCCTCCCACAGTCCAGGGATGTGCAGGTTAGGTGGATTGTCCATGATCAATTTGCCCCTTAGTCTTAGGTGGGGTTACAGGGGAGTGGACCGAGGTACGGGTGCTCTTTCAGAGGGCCGGTGCAGACTCGATGGGCCGAATGGCCTCGTTCGGCACTGTAGGGATTTTATCATTTCTATGACTCTGAAACGGCCTTGGAATTTACCGATGTGCAAGAAATGCCAGGCTTGTTAGCGATGGCCACATCCATCCCATTGAGGGAATAAATTTAAAAGATTTTTATAAAACGAGGCACTTTCTCCGAAGTCACAAAACAAAGCGGTGATTCTGTGAACTGGTACTTGGCAGCTTGGAGTGACATTGTGAGAAATTCCATGCGCCCAGAATCGCAGACTTCGCCCACGTTTTACCTCATCTCTACCTGTACAATACAAATTCCACTTTACATTTGAAAGGATATGTGAGCACTTCCATAAACGATTGTGTTTTCAGGAGGGTTCTTGTGCAGTTCCTTTATTTACGCCCAAGTCATTTTGACAGTGATAATGAATTATATTTACATATAAATGAATTTCCACCTGACAAGGATCCAGCTTTACATACTCAGTGCCAAACTGCGTATGGACTTTAAATTAACTTCCACTGACTGATAGTGTTTTGCATTATCCAAAATATTGTTTATAAAACTGATTTTTTTGTTTCCTTTTCCCACGTTTCCGTTTTTGTACCCTATTGTCCACGGGTATTTCTAACAATGCCACTGAATCAACATGTGTATGAAACTGTCTTCATAATTTAATCCTTTTCTTCAAGGTATTCTTCTGGTGAATGTGCACTGCACTTTCCTCCAGCCAGTCTACCCTTCCGATGGTGTAATGCCCAGGACTGGGTGCAGTGGCTGAGGCAGGGTCAATCCATCACAGTTACCTTCCCCCGTGTCTTATAATTCTTCAACAGAAGCAACAGAGCCAGCCCCCCCATTTAAGCCTTTCTCTCTGCCCGATCAAATTCTTTAATTATCTTAATCACCTCAATTGGATCGTTCCATAATCTTCCCAACTCAAAAGAACACAAGGTGTTAACTAACAGGCGCGACCTACCAGCCACGGTGCGCCTGAAAGTCAGCGCAACATGGCCGGCAGCTTCCGGGAGATCCTGCACCTTGCATATCTTGTGTTACATTGCATATCTTGTGTTGCTCTATTATGTATTCTCATGTATTTTCTTGAATTGTTTAATTCCCTTTTCTTTCATGTACTGAATGATCTGTTGTGCTGCTTGCAGAAAAATACTTTTCACTGTACCTCGGTACACGTGACCATAAATAAATCCAATCCAATCCAATCCAACCTGCGATCTTTGAGGGCAGCACGGTAGCATTGTGGCTAGCACAATTGCTTCACAGATCCAGGGTCCCAGGTTCGATTCCGGCTTGGGTCACTGTCTGTGCGGAGTCTGCACGTCCTCCCCGTGTCTGCGTGGGTTTCCTCCGGGTGCTCCGGTTTCCTCCCCCAGTCCAAAGATGTGTAGGTTAGGTGGATTGGCCATGCTAAATTCCTCTTAGAGTCCAAAATTGCCCTCAGTGTCGGGTGGGGTTACTGGGTTATAGGTGGAGGTGTGGACCTTGGATAGGGTGCTCTTTCCAAGAGCCGGTGCAGACTCGATGGGCCGAATGGCTTCCTTCTGCACTGTAAATTCTATGATAATTCTATGATCTACCCAGCTCGCTACGATTCGCGAGATCTAACGCGATCTCGCGAGGCGTCGGGATGTAAATCTTGCCCATTGCAGGCGTGATCACTTTTTGGCAAATCTACATCTGAGAGCGAGACAGCTAATCACTGTCTATAAATGCCGTTCCCTCAGGCAACCAAGGTATCTATCCCCTTCGTCTTAGAGACCTTAGGTGATGCCATTCAGTGCTGGTGGAATAGCTCTCGTGGGGGTTTCCCACGGGATTGGAGGCCCCCGGGAACATGCCTTCCGGGCAGAGTGGTACCCTGGCACTGCTGGTGCTGTCTCGCACCCTGGAACTGCTGCCTGGCACTGCCACCTGGGCGCCAGCACCCGATCTACCCAGATGGGTGTTAACATGTACTAGATGCTGTGGTATGAAGAGGCAAGAGTTCAGCTCCTTTTTCACCAACACACCTTTAATGGTTCAAACTCACTCTGCACAGAACTCTACAGATCATCACAAGCTCCAGAGTCCACCTGAAGCCCCTTTACATATCAGTGTCAATCATTGAACACTTAACATAAATGAGACAATCATTGAACACTTAACATAAATGAGACAACTAATTGCAAAGTCTCTTAACTCATTACTCCAGTCTCCCCTTCCTTGGAGAAAAAAAAAATAATTAGGTAAAAACAAAATTTCAAGAAACTAAAATTTCAAGAAACTAAAACATACACCTGATTCCCCCACTTTTTTTTAAGTAGAAGAAAAAAAAACATTCACAGAAACAGGCGCCCTTCATTCACGATATCTAAAAGTTTCTGTGAACTAGCCCCTCTTTTCGTGAAACAGTCTGACAGTTGATAGCTACTGTCAACCCATTTAATTTTTGTTATTTCCCCTCTGTCCAACATCTGCTTTAAACTTGCGATGTCGATCCGTAACCTCTTTTCATTGACACTTTTTGTAGAGTGCACATTTTCCCACAGAGATTTATTGTCAATGTGACAGTCAATAGGTATATTACCTAAATCCTCTAATCCCCAAATTTCTGTCAATATCTGACTTATATAAAAGGCCATATCCACCGCTTCCACTAATCTTAATGTCTCAGCAGCCAAAGTGCTTTTGACCACTCTCCTTATTTTCTTTGTTTCCCACACAAGAGGGCAACATTTACCATTGTTCCCCAAAAGAAAAATTATAAAACCTCCTGCGCTTGAAACTCCATCACATAAATTTGCATAGGACGCATCACTATAAACTATGAGTTTCAAATGCCTAGGATCACCTAAAACAGGGAACTTCAAAACACACTCCTGCATTTTTAGTTTGGCCAACACTTTATTTGCTCTTATTATGTCTTCACTTTGGGATCATTCACCTTTGTACTCAACTCTAAAACATCAAAACTCACGTCCGGTTTAGTCTGTCTTCCTAACCAGTTCAGTTAGGTTCCGGGGCAGCAGGGTAGCATGGTGGTTAGCATAAATGCTTCACAGCTCCAGGGTCCCAGGTTCGATTCCCGGCTGGGTCACTGTCTGTGTGGAGTCTGCACGTCCTCCCCCTGTGTGCGTGGGTTTCCTCCGGGTGCTCCGGTTTCCTCCCACAGTCCAAAGATGTGCGGGTTAGGTGGATTGGCCATGCTAAATTGCCCGTAGTGTCCTAATAAAAGTAAGGTTAAGGGGGGGGTTATTGGGTTACGGGTATAGGGTGGATACGTGGGTTTGAGTAGGGTGATCATGGCTCGGCTCAACATTGAGGGCCGAAGGGCCTGTTCTGTGCTGTACTGTTCTATGTTCTATGTTCTAAATTGCCCAATTAAACTTCGCAGTTGCTCTTTTTCTATCTTCAAAACCATTGCGTCTTTTTGTGAAACCCGGCCACGACTAATTGCTATTGGACTGATGCTTTCCAAGTAAGATTGCTGTCGTAAAGTTGCCCCTAACTGAGTCTGTCCGATTTCCAAACCAATATATTTAAATGCAATTTAAATTCTTTCCTCAAACCAGAGATTACAATAGCTTAAAAATCACTAGTCCCACCCCACAAAAAATCATCGAC
The DNA here is from genome assembly GCF_902713615.1 of Scyliorhinus canicula. Taxonomy (NCBI): domain Eukaryota; kingdom Metazoa; phylum Chordata; class Chondrichthyes; order Carcharhiniformes; family Scyliorhinidae; genus Scyliorhinus; species Scyliorhinus canicula. The sequence continues at coordinate 269,718,812 of NC_052148.1, read as the reverse complement.
ATGCATCATGAAGATGCCAGCAAGATTTCCTTTATAGTGCCAGTAAAACATTGCAGGATCTGCTTTCAACTGGCAACAGCCTAACGTTAACAAGACTGACCTCACCGAAAAGTACCACACTCTAGATGCATCATTTAATCCATATACACATTTGTTCAACTTCCACAGTACCCCTTCTGTGTTAGCTGCTTCTTTAGGAGGACGGAGAAAAATGTCTCTCTGGAGCTGATGCCCCTGCAAAAAGGCAGCTTTTATGTCTATAGATTTGCAGTTCCATGCCTTTGTGGCTAATTGAGCCAAGAAGATCTTTAAAATAACCTTTTCTGCTGTAGGTGAATCTACCATTAAGTCCTGATCGTCTAAGTTTTCTTCAAATCCCCTTGCCACAAGCCTGGCCTTTGCCTTATAAGTTCCATCTGGAAGAACCTTTTCTGTACAAATCCATCTGTGGGATAGAGCTTTTTGTCCCCTATCCGGTACTTCCGTGTATACCCCAAATTCACTCCAACTATGCAATTCTTGCTGTTTAGCATCTTTGATAACTTTTTCATTTAATTTATTTGAAGCCACCAAAATCTCACATGCATGTGGGCTTCTACTTCTATTAGTATTCGTAGTCTTACTCCTGTTCTGAGATCTTGATAAACTACGTCCCCTTTCCTGCCTGGTATCTCGTTCTGTACTGCTACTGCTTGATCTTTCTCTTCTGTAGCGGGATGTCCTTTAAATAGTTCGCGACCTTTTCCTGTGAACCTGTTCACTATCCGATGTACTATCTGAACTAGCACTGCGTTTCTGTGCTCTCCATTTTTGAACTTTGTTTTCCCAATCCATTGTCTTAACTTCCTCCCCTGAATGCTGTACATTCAACCAATGTTTATACTTTCCAGTGGCCTTCCCTGCTGTACTAATAATAGTTGCATCCTTCCATTGACTAGACCCTTCAGGCAAGTATGTCACTTTTGTACCAACCTTTGGCAGTTGCCCTTTCGGAAAAATGGCCTGAACTAATTTATCAGGAGTATCGTGTTCCTCTACAGAAACCCTGTCTATATCAGTTAACTGGTCCTCATAGTTCTGTAACACATGCGTACGAGATGACTCTGGTTCCTCGTCTTGTCTGTCTGCTCTGTCTAAATTTGAAAATTTGTAATCAGTACCCATTATCCTTGATGAATGTACCCTAACAGTTTGATTACCATGTTGCAAAATAAATGTTTTGCCATCTATGCCTATGATCTTCCCTAGGCCTTTCCATTCATTAGAATTGTCTCTCTTATAGTATACCATTTCTCCTTGTTGAAAAACGGCATCTGATGGCTGTACATTATGTCTTAAAGTTCTGCGAATTCTTTCAGAGACTTCTACTTCCAAAAAAACCTTTTCTACTGCTATGTAACGCGTTTAAATATTCAGCAAAACCTGAGCTAATTGTAGTCCCTTCCCAAGCTGGAGGCTGGTCATCCAAAATGGAGGGAATTTTAGGATTTCTACCAAACACTAATTGATAAGGACTATAGCCCCCAACCATCTGCAATGAATTCTTTGCATGTACCGCCCATGCTAAAGCTGAATTTAGCGTGCAGTTTGGTCGATCTCCCGAAATTTTCCGAAGCATGTCATCGATAACAACATGATTTCTATCGCAGACACCATTACTAAACGGGCTTTCGGCAGCCGTGTTCATAACTCTGACATTCATGTTTTCACACATATCCCTAAACTCATCATTAGCAAATTCTCCCCCATTGTCCGTAAAGAATTTTGCTGGTGGACCCAATCCTGTCCCGATCCATTTTTCCACAATTTTGTCCAAAATTATTCTCTTTTCTTTACTTCGTACAATCGTTGATTGGCTAAATCTGGTAGCTAAATCTACAAAATGCAAAATAAATATATTATTTGCTTTATCCCAGATCTTAAGGTCCATGGCCACAATGTCATTAAAATCCCTGGCCAAAGGTAGGGTTACTTCGGTCATGCTGGTGTCCTTCTGTACTTCCTGCAAACTTCACAGCGATCACTAACCTGTTCTATCAGCTTAGAATAGTCATCATCCCTTACCCCTGCGTCCTTTAATAAAATTTTCAGCCTCTGAGGAGACGGATGTGCAAATTGCCTATGCAGTTTTACTACAATAAGCTTTTTACCAGCTAAAGTCCCATTATCAACTGTCATTAATACATCCTTAACCACTCTACTTGAAACATTATTTGTCAATAATGGAATAAAATAATGTCCCGACTGTGTAAATTGTAAGTCCACCATCTTTCCAAAAACTGTTGCCTTATCCTGTTCCATATCCAGTTTCATGTGTGCTTTCTTCATCGACGGTCTGCTCAGAAGCAAAGGTATCTCACTTGATACAACATCCGTGCTAATAAAATGATTCACTCCAGCAATATCCAGCAGAGGGCAGCAGAGCAGAGCTACTGATCAGCTGTTCTGGGGAAATTTGCATACGTGCAGTGCGGTCAGCCTAAGTTGAAGGTGAATCTGCGAAGGGGACCCGAGGAGTTTGAGTGAAGGCAATCATCCAGCAGAGGGCAGCAGAGCAGAGCTACTGATCAGCTGTTCTGGGGAAATTTGCATACGTGCAGTGCGGTCAGCCTAAGTTGAAGGTGAATCTGCGAAGGGGACCCGAGGAGTTTGAGTGAAGGCAATCATCCAGCAGAGGGCAGCAGAGCAGAGCTACTGATCAGCTGTTCTGGGGAAATTTGCATACGTGCAGTGCGGTCAGCCTAAGTTGAAGGTGGTTTGTGGAGAGGCTGTTGGCCTCCTGTTCCATATCCAGTTTCATGTGTGCTTTCTTCATCGACGGTCTGCTCAGAAGCAAAGGTATCTCACTTGATACAACATCCGTGCTAATAAAATGATTCACTCCAGCAATATCCAGCAGAGGGCAGCAGAGCAGAGCTACTGATCAGCTGTTCTGGGGAAATTTGCATACGTGCAGTGCGGTCAGCCTAAGTTGAAGGTGAATCTGCGAAGGGGACCCGAGGAGTTTGAGTGAAGGCAATCATCCAGCAGAGGGCATCAGAGCAGAGCTACTGATCAGCTGTTCTGGGGAAATTTGCATACGTGCAGTGCGGTCAGCCTAAGTTGAAGGTGAATCTGCGAAGGGGACCCGAGGAGTTTGAGTGAAGGCAATCATCCAGCAGAGGGCAGCAGAGCAGAGCTACTGATCAGCTGTTCTGGGGAAATTTGCATACGTGCAGTGCGGTCAGCCTAAGTTGAAGGTGAATCTGCGAAGGGGACCCGAGGAGTTTGAGTGAAGGCAATCATCCAGCAGAGGGCAGCAGAGCAGAGCTACTGATCAGCTGTTCTGGGGAAATTTGCATACGTGCAGTGCGGTCAGCCTAAGTTGAAGGTGAATCTGCGAAGGGGACCCGAGGAGTTTGAGTGAAGGCAATCATCCAGCAGAGGGCAGCAGAGCAGAGCTACTGATCAGCTGTTCTGGGGAAATTTGCATACGTGCAGTGCGGTCAGCCTAAGTTGAAGGTGAATCTGCGAAGGGGACCCGAGGAGTTTGAGTGAAGGCAATCATCCAGCAGAGGGCAGCAGAGCAGAGCTACTGATCAGCTGTTCTGGGGAAATTTGCATACGTGCAGTGCGGTCAGCCTAAGTTGAAGGTGAATCTGCGAAGGGGACCCGAGGAGTTTGAGTGAAGGCAATCATCCAGCAGAGGGCAGCAGAGCAGAGCTACTGATCAGCTGTTCTGGGGAAATTTGCATACGTGCAGTGCGGTCAGCCTAAGTTGAAGGTGAATCTGCGAAGGGGACCCGAGGAGTTTGAGTGAAGGCAATCATCCAGCAGAGGGCAGCAGAGCAGAGCTACTGATCAGCTGTTCTGGGGAAATTTGCATACGTGCAGTGCGGTCAGCCTAAGTTGAAGGTGAATCTGCGAAGGGGACCCGAGGAGTTTGAGTGAAGGCAATCATCCAGCAGAGGGCAGCAGAGCAGAGCTACTGATCAGCTGTTCTGGGGAAATTTGCATACGTGCAGTGCGGTCAGCCTAAGTTGAAGGTGGTTTGTGGAGAGGCTGTTGGCAAGTGACAGTTAAACCCGAAACACTTCGTGAGTGTTTCCCACCCTACCTCCTCCTCTAACCAACCCCCCCACCCCACGGTGGTTGGGAAGCGGGAGCAGGGGCCTGTCGTGAAGGTGAGTGAGTGCCTTTAAATTTGCTTACCTTTGAGCGGGAGCAGGGTTTGAGGTAATATCAGGTAAGCTCTTCCTTTCTTTTTCTTTTTCTTGTTTTTTTTTTAAAATCTAGAGGTGATGTCAGGGAAGGCAGTACAATGCTCCTCCTGCAGAATGTTTGAGGTGAGGGACGCCGTCAGTGTCCCTGCTGATTTCATCTGTGGGAAGTGCACCCAACTCCAGCTCCTCAAAAACCGTGTTAGGGACCTGGAGCTTGAGCTGGATGAACTTCGGATCATTCGGGAGGCAGAGGGGGTCATAGACAGGAGCTTCAGGGAAATAGTTACACCAAAGACTGGAGATAGATGGGTAACTGTAAGAGGGACTGGGAAGAAGCAGTCAGTGCAGGGACCCCCTGCGGTCGTTCCCCTGAGTAACAAGTATATCGTTTTGGATACTTGTGGGGGGGACGACTTACCAGGGGTAAGCCATGGGGTACGGGCCTCTGGCACGGAGTCTGTCCCTGTTGCTCAGAAGGGAAGGGGGGAAAGGAGTAGAACATTAGTAATTGGGGACTCAATAGTCAGGGGCACAGATAGGAGATTTTGTGGGAGCGAGAGAGACTCACGTTTGGTATGTTGCCTCCCAGGTGCAAGGGTACGTGATGTCTCGGATCGTGTTTTCCGGGTCCTTAAGGGGGAGGGGGAGCAGCCCCAAGTCGTAGTCCACATTGGCACTAACGACATAGGTAGGAAAGGGGACAAGGATGTCAGGCAGGCCTTTAGGGAGCTAGGATGGAAGCTCAGAGCGAGAACAAACAGAGTTGTTATCTCTGGGTTGTTGCCCGTGCCACGTGATAGTGAGATGAGGAATAGGGAGAGAGAGCAATTAAACATGTGGCTACAGGGATGGTGCAGGCGGGAGGGATTCAGATTTCTGGATAACTGGGGCTCTTTCTGGGGAAGGTGGGACCTCTATAGACAGGATGGTCTACATCTGAACCTGAGGGGCACCAATATCCTGGGGGGGAGATTTGTTAGTGCTCTTTGGGGGGGTTTAAACTAATTCAGCAGGGGCATGGGAACCTGGATTGTAGTTTTAGGGTACGGGAGATTGAGAGTATAGAGGTCAGGAGCACAGATTTGACTTCGCAGGAGGGTGCCAGTGTTCAGGTAGGTGGTTTGAAGTGTGTCTACTTCAATGCCAGGAGTATACGAAATAAGGTAGGGGAACTGGCAGCATGGGTTGGTACCTGGGACTTCGATGTTGTGGCCATTTCAGAGACATGGATAGAGCAGGGACAGGAATGGTTGTTGCAGGTTCCGGGGTTTAGGTGTTTTAGTAAGCTCAGAGAAGGGGGCAAAAGAGGGGGAGGTGTGGCGCTGCTAGTCAAGGACAGTATTACGGTGGCGGAAAGGATGCTAGATGGGGACTCTTCTTCTGAGGTAGTATGGGTTGAGGTTAGAAACAGGAAAGGAGAGGTCACCCTGTTGGGAGTTTTCTATAGGCCACCTAATAGTTCTAGGGATGTAGAGGAAAGGATGGCGAAGATGATTCTGGAAAAGAGCGAAAGTAACAGGGTAGTTGTTATGGGAGACTTTAACTTTCCAAATATTGACTGGAAAAGATATAGTTCGAGTACATTAGATGGGTCATTCTTTGTACAATGTGTGCAGGAGGGTTTCCTGACACAATATGTTGACAGGCCAACAAGAGGCGAGGCCACATTGGATTTGGTTTTGGGTAATGAACCAGGCCAGGTGTTAGATCTGGAGGTAGGTGAGCACTTTGGAAACAGTGACCACAATTCGGTGACCTTTACGTTAGTGATGGAAAGGGATAAGTATACCCCGCAGGGCAAGAGTTATAGCTGGGGGAAGGGCAATTATGATGCCATTAGACATGACTTAGGATGTGTTGGTTGGAGAAGTAGGCTGCAAGGGTTGGGCACACTGGATATGTGGAGCTTGTTCAAGGAACAGCTATTGCATGTTCTTGATAAGTACGTACCAGTCAGGCAGGGAGGAAGGGGTCGAGCGAGGGAACCGTGGTTTACCAAAGAAGTGGAATCTCTTGTTAAGAGGAAGAAGGAGGCCTATGTGAAGATGAGGCGTGAAGTTTCAGTTGGGGCGCTTGATATTTACAAGGAAGCGAGGAAGGATCTAAAGAGAGAGCTGAGACGAGCAAGGAGGGGACATGAGAAGTCTTTGGCAGGTAGGATCAAGGAAAACCCAAAAGCTTTCTATAGGTATGTCAGGAATAAAAGAATGACTAGGGTAAGAGTAGGGCCAGTCAAGGACAGTGGTGGGAAGTTGTGTGTGGAGGCTGAGGAGATAAGCGAGATACTAAATGAATACTTTTCGTCAGTATTCACTCAAGAAAAAGATAATATTGTGGAGGAGAATGCTGAGACCCAGGCTATTAGAATAGATGGCATTGAGGTGCGTAGGGAAGAAGTGTTGGCAATTCTGGACAAGGTGAAAATAGATAAGTCCCCGGGGCCGGATGGGATTTATCCTAGGATTCTCTGGGAAGCCAGGGAAGAGATTGCTGAGCCTTTGGCTTTGATTTTTAGGTCATCATTGGCTACAGGAATAGTGCCAGAGGACTGGAGGATAGCAAATGTGGTCCCTTTGTTCAAGAAGGGGAGTAGAGATAACCCCGGTAACTATAGGCCGGTGAGCCTAACGTCTGTGGTGGGTAAAGTCTTGGAGAGGATTATAAAAGATACGATTTATAATCATCTAGATAGGAATAATATGATTAGGGACAGTCAGCATGGTTTTGTGAAGGGTAGGTCATGCCTCACAAACCTTATCGAGTTCTTTGAGAAGGTGACTGAACAGGTAGACGAGGGTAGAGCAGTTGATGTGGTGTATATGGATTTCAGTAAAGCGTTTGATAAGGTTCCCCACGGTCGTCTATTGCAGAAAATACGGAGGCTGGGGATTGAGGGTGATTTAGAGATGTGGATCAGAAATTGGCTAGTTGAAAGAAGACAGAGAGTGGTAGTTGATGGGAAATGTTCAGAATGGAGTTCAGTTACGAGTGGTGTACCACAAGGATCTGTTCTGGGGCCGTTGCTGTTTGTCATTTTTATAAATGACCTAGAGGAGGGCGCAGAAGGATGGGTGAGTAAATTTGCAGACGACACTAAAGTCGGTGGAGTTGTAGACAGTGCGGAAGGATGTTGCAGGTTACAGAGGGACATAGATAAGCTGCAGAGCTGGGCTGAGAGGTGGCAAATGGAGTTTAATGTGGAGAAGTGTGAGGTGATTCACTTTGGAAAGAATAACAGAAATGCGGAATATTTGGCTAATGGTAAAATTCTTGGTAGTGTGGATGAGCAGAGGGATCTCGGTGTCCATGTACATAGATCCCTGAAAGTTGCCACCCAGGTTGATAGGGTTGTGAAGAAGGCCTATGGTGTGTTGGCCTTTATTGGTAGAGGGATTGAGTTCCGGAGCCATGAGGTCATGTTGCAGTTGTACAAAACTCTAGTACGGCCGCATTTGGAGTATTGCGTACAGTTCTGGTCGCCTCATTATAGGAAGGACGTGGAAGCTTTGGAACGGGTGCAGAGGAGATTTACCAGGATGTTGCCTGGTATGGAGGGAAAATCTTATGAGGAAAGGCTGATGGACTTGAGGTTGTTTTCGTTAGAGAGAAGAAGGTTAAGAGGTGACTTAATAGAGGCATACAAAATGATCAGAGGGTTAGATAGGGTGGACAGCGAGAGCCTTCTCCCGCGGATGGAGGTGGCTAGCACGAGGGGACATAGCCTTAAATTGAGGGGTAATAGATATAGGACAGAGGTCAGAGGTGGGTTTTTTACGCAAAGAGTGGTGAGGCCGTGGAATGCCCTACCTGCAACAGTAGTGAACATGCCAACATTGAGGGCATTTAAAAATTTATTGGATAAGCATATGGATGATAAGGGCATAGTGTAGGTTAGATGGCCTTTAGATTTTTTTCCATGTCGGTGCAACATCGAGGGCCGAAGGGCCTGTACTGCGCTGTATCGTTCTATGTTCTAATATTGCAAGGGATCACCACACTTTTCAGCGACTTCAGAGTATTATCATCCCCAAACCTGAAACTTGTGGAACTTTCAAATTCCTTAACCTTGTTACGATTTTCAGCATCCAATGAGTCCAGATAACATTTTTAACCAGTTAATCCCACACACAGTAGATGTGCAGCCACTGTCCAATACAGCACAGTTAAACGATTCTGCAACCAACACCCTCATTACCGGCGTAAAACAGCTTGTTAATAGGACAATGCCTTCTTTCTGGTCACTATCTTTTTCCTCTTCTGACTCTTCCGTGTCATGTGCCGCTTCAAATACTCTATCATAACGAGTTGGACAGTTGAAAGCATAATGGTATTGAGAGTCACATCAAAAACATTGATTTATCATGCCCCGTACATTTCTGGGGTTCATCCTCCTATTATAGGTTCTAACTGGGTTTCTGTCTTCATAATTTCCTTGTCTCGGTCTTTTATAGTCTTGAGGCCTGTTTGTAGCCATACGATTTTGCCATCCTGTTAGTAGTGCATCTTCCATATTCTGCCTTATAGCAGGCTGACCTATTTGGGTCATCAGAGCCATTGGAATCGAATGTTTCCCCCCAAATTTTTTTAAAGCTGCTGTCACCTGTTCGAATAAGGTATCGTTATCCGTAAACTGAACTCCTGTCAAAACCAGGAGCCTATCCATGTTGCTCACTCTAGCACAATCAAGTAATTTAAAGGCCAACACAGACTGGAAATTCCAGCTTGTGTTTCTGCAGCTTTTTATATAGTCTGCCAAATTCCATTATATAGTCTTCCATAGATAAATCCTCCATTTTCGGAACTTATCAAAATCCGACCATTCTTCATGCGCACGTAACAAGTCATCTTTCTTATAAATCTTGTCCATATAAAGTAATAAAGTCGTCAGACATTCTTCTGAGTCTAACTCTTCCAACTCCAGCTCAGAAAGCACTTTGTTTCGGATTTTACTGCCATATGGTAAAGAAAGAGCCAATGCCATACCTTGTTTTCTCTTTCCTAAAGCAGTCACCTTAGTCCATATAACTACTGCACTTCTCCATTGGTCGTATGATTCCCTTTCAGAAAATAGGGGAGGATAATCATAACCAGCCATCTTTGTCCTGGGTTCAGCCATGTTTCCCTTTTTTTTCACTCCTTGGTTTGATCTGGAAAAATTGTACCTTTCAAGCCTTCACATTTACACAGCAACCATTCTCTGCTACCATTGTTAACATGTACTAGATGCTGTGGTATGAAGAGGCAAGAGTTCAGCTCCTTTTCCACCAACACACCTTTAATGGTTCAAACTCACTCTGCACAGAACTCTACAGATCATCACAAGCTCCAGAGTCCACCTGAAGCCCCTTTACATATCAGTGTCAATCATTGAACACTTAACATAAATGAGACAATCATTGAACACTAAACATAAATGAGACAACTAATTGCAAAGTCTCTTAACCCATTACTTAACAATGGGCGTTAGATAGCAGGGTGTTACTCGGTGCTCCGTGCACCGGACTTCATCTCCAACAATGGCTGAGAATTCACTGAGCCTCGTCAGCTGGTCAGAATGTAGTTTTGGCCATTGCCTATTGAGGAATGTGGGGGATATGGGGGGGGGGGGAGTGTCACCCGCGTTGCTACCTGGTTTGCACGGCTCGTCTCCTCTTAGAATTTCTGAGGTGCAGAAGGAGGCCATTCGGCCCATCGTGTCTGCACCGACCCTCTGAAAAAGCAGCATACCTAGCCTCACCACCCTGCCCCATCCCTGTAACCCCACCCAACCGGCACTTCTTTGGACACAAAGGGACAATTTAGCCGTGGCCAATCCACCTAACCCGCACATCTTTGGACTGTGGGAGGAAACCGGAGCACCCGGAGGAAACCCACACACACATGGGGAGAACGTGCAGACTCCGCACAGACAGTGACCCGAGGCTGGAATCGAATCCGGGTCCTGGACGCTGTGAGGTAGCAGTGCTAACCACTGTGCCACCGTGCTGCCCCAACTGTCTGGAGAACATCAGTCAGTGCGACAATAAGATGGTTATGATTGTTAGAGATCCGTCATCACAGTCCCAAGACAGCACAGCAGAAGGTCTGCATTTGTGTGTCCTTGGATCAGCCATCGTCAGCTGCTTCATGAGTCATCGTTGCTCCTCATTACATCAGAAGTGGTTATGTTCACTGATGATAAGACTATAAGATATAGGAGCAGTCCATTCGGCCCATTGAGTCGTCTCTGTCATGTGAGAGTACCTTTAAGAAATGGATGTTTAAGCAATGCACCTTTAAGAAATAGAGCCGCTCATATTACTGAAGTGATGTCAGAGTGTGGATGGAGCTGTTTTTTTAGCTCAGCCATTTTGCAGTGTTTAGTTTCAGTTTGAGAGAGAGCAGCTGAAAAGTGCCAGGCTGGTTTGCTGTGAGCTGTTTGAAAGGACAAGCCAGTTTTGAGGAAAAGAGCTTGGGTGTGTCTGTGTTTGCAGTGAGCTGGATCTGCGGTGATCTCTGCCATGAAAGACTATCTCTGAATAATTTGGGTGATTTAATCTCATAATAGTAATGTCTTGAACCTGATGTGTTTCTGTCGTTAAAGGTGTTAAGTCTTTTGGAGGTTTGAAGGAACATTTTGAGGGATTATTTAGTGTTGTATTATTTTTGGGGTTATCTTTGAAGTAAGGGGTGTTAAGGGATCCAATGTTTATTTAAAAAGGTTAAGTTGAATTCATGGAATAAACATTGTTTTGTGTTTAAAAACCCACGTGTCCATAATTGTAATACTACACCTGGAGACCAAGCCGTGTGCTTCAAAAGAAACAATACATTAAAGGGAGAGGTTGATTGAACTCCATGATACATTTTGGGGTTCTGAAAACGCCACTCCCATAACATCTTCACCATTCGATCTGGTTAATATGTTCCTCATCCCCATCTTCCTGCTCTCTCCCCATAACCCCTGATCCCCTTATTAATCAAGAACACCAGATTTGAGCTTAGGGTCCTCTTACCTATGGTAGCACGGTGGCACAGTGATTAGCATGGATGCGTCGCAGTGCCAGGGACCCGGGTTCAATTCCGGCCTTGGGTGAATGTCTATGAGGAGTTTGTACGTTCTCCCCGTGTCTGCATGGTTTCCTCCGGGTGCTCCGGTTTCCTCCCACAGTCCAAAGATGTGCAGGTTAGGTGGATTGGCCATGCTAAATTGCTCCTTATTGTCCAAAGTTGTGTAGCTGGTTGGGGTTATGAGGGGAGGGAATGGGACTAGGGTAGGGTGCTGATTCAGAGGGTTGGTGCAGACTCAATGGGCCGAATGGCTTCCTTCTGTACTGTAAGAATTTGATGATTCTATACCTACAGGGCAAGAGCTGGAAGGTGGAATTAGACAGAATAGTTCTTTCTTCGAACATAAGAAGATAAGAACTAGGAGCAGGAGTCAGCAATTTAGCCTCTCGAGCCCGCTCCACCACTAAATGTGATTATGGCTGATCCCATCCTGGCCTCAACTCCACCGTCCAGCCCGTTCTCCATAACCCTTCAACCCATTACCAGTCAAACATCTGTCTAACTCCTCCTTAAATTTATTCACTGTCCCAGCATCCACCGCACTGTGGGTTAGCGAATTCCACAGATTTACGACCCTTTGGGAGAAGTACTTTCTCCTCATCTATGTTCTAAAATGCCCCACAAGAGGAAGCATCTGCTCCAGGATTGCCTAATGTTCAGCGCCGTTTATGACTCCTCGGATACTAAAGAAGTGAATGCCAACGTGCAGACCTGGCCAAAATGCTTCATTTGATAAGTGGCAAGTAACATTCGTGCCACACAAGTGTCTGGCAATGACCGCCTCCGACGTGAGAGAATCTAATCATTTCTCCTCGACATTCAAAAGCATTACCATCGCTGAATCCCCCACTATCAACATCCTGGGGGTTACCGTTGACCAGAAACTGAACTGGACCCAGCCACATAAACACTGTGGCTGCCAGGGCAGGTCAGAGGCTGGGAATTCTGAGACTAGTAACTCACCTCCTCGCTCCTCAAAGCCTGTCCGTCATCTGCATGTCAGGAGTCTGATGGAATACTCTCCACTTGCCTGGATGAGTGCAGCTCCAACCACACTCAAGAAGCTCGACACCATCAAGCACTCTGCTTGATTAGCACACCATCCACCACCCCAAACTCACACACCCTCCACCACCGACACAGAGCAGCAGGGGCGTGTACCAGCAATAAGATACACTGTCGGAATTCATCAGGCTCCTTCAGCAGCACCATCCAAACCCATGAACTCTATCACCTAGCAGCACAAGGGTAGCAGATGCGTGGGAACACCATCAACTTTGAGTCATTCGGTGGCACGATGGTGCAGTGGTTAGCACTGCTGCCTCACGGCGCCGAGGACCTGGGCTCGATCCCGGCCCAGGTCACTGTCCGTGTGGAGGTTGCACATTCTCCCTGTGTCTACATGGGTCTCACCCCCACAACCCAAATTATGGCCACCCTAAATTATCGTAGAATTGCAGCAGGAGGCCATTCGACCCATCGAGTCTGCACCGGCCCTTGCAAAGAGCACCCTCCTTTAAGCGCACCCTATCCCCATAACCCAGTAACCCCACCTAACCTTTTTAGACACTTATGGCAATTTATCATGGCCAATCCACCTAACCTGCACGTCTTTGGACTGTGGGAGGAAACTGGAACACCCGGAGGAAGCCCACGTGGAGAACGTGCAGACTCTGTATAGACAGTGACCCAAGCCGGGAATCGAACCTGGGACCCTGGAGCTGTGAAGCAACAGTGCTAAACACTATTGCTACCATGCCCCTTAATTGGGAAGAAAAGAATTGGGTACTTTAAGTTAAAAGAAAACTCTAAATCTTTCATCACCCTTGGGACTGTATTGTCGTTTCTTCACTGTCGTTGGGTTAAAATTTTGAAACTACCTCCCTAACAGCACAGTGGGTGTACCTACACCTCAGGGACTGCTGCAGTTCAAGAAGGCAGCTCACCACCACCTTCTCAAAGGCATTTAGGGATGGGCAATAAATACCGGTCTTATCAGTGATCTGCTCACAGGAGTGAATGAAGAAAATTGATTGATTTAGGCTGGGATCGGGATCTGTGAGTACGGATAATTTTTAAACAAATTCTTTCTGGACGGGTTTAAAGGAAACACCGCCAAATTAAAAGTGGATTAAATATTGCCTCCATGTGTTGGCCTCCCTTTGCTGTTAAGGGCTGTCATAGAAAATCTGGTTTACACCACGTCCATCGCTCTGATTTGACACACTTTGCGGGGTATTTTGAGATCTCATTTTGCAATTATTATCATGTTTGTTCCAAACCAGTGCGGAGAAATAGTTGGTCAGTTTACTTTTGAGTTGGCTTTGGTGCCAGGAGGCAGAAGATTTGTTTGCGCCTCGGTTTTGATGTGAACCGCAAACGGATTTAAAGTGGAAATTTGACGTTTGATGCATGCACGGGGCAGATATAATTTAATGCAACATTTAATTAACCGACTCACACTCTTCTGCAATGGAGCGCCGTGGGGACTGTGTGGCGTTTGGATTGGATCATCGTCATTCAAAACAGAATATAGTCTTGGGCTGTTTGTAAAGTCTAATTGAAGCGAATACAGAGATAGTTCTACACTGTATTTATACAGGGCTATTAACATAATAAAACACCCCAAGGTGCTTTACATGGTTGATTAACAAACAAAATGTGACATTGAAACCACACAAGGCGATGTTAGGATAGGTGACTGAAAGCTTGGCAAAGAGACAGGTTTTAGAGAGCAATTTTAAAGAAGAGTGAGGTCGGGAGCCTGAGAGGTTTGGAGAGGGAATTTAAGAGTTTAGGATCTGCGCACCTGAACATCCGAGGCAGAGATTTGAATACGATTACTCCAATTTTAAAACTGAAACATTTTAAAACTGAAGTGCAGTCAGGCCAGCAGCCAATGTTTCAGCGGCTAAGTGCAGGCTGAAATGGAGAATTTGCGGACGTTTTACGATGCCAAAATCGGCGCCGAACTCTCACCGATTCCAGGACCGGTGAGGGGCTAGCAGTGGCACCGGGTGAAACTCCCGGCTCCCGTGCCAAAAATGGTCGGAGAATGGCTGGGTCTTTGGCCGCGCGTGCACACGGAGAGGACCTGCACCGGTCGAGCCACACAACATGAGCCCGACCGTGCGCAGACCCGACCCGCACATTCCGCCCCCATGCCACCTGGAGGCGGAGCATCGGGGCGTGCCAATGACGTGTAAACGGCGTGTGGTACGCGATGCGATTATGCCATTTTGGAGATAGGGTGGGGAGACTCGATAACCGGCGTCAAACCAGCGCCGCCCCGATTTGGGCGTCGGAATGGATTCTCCGCCCGATCGCCGATTCCGATATCGGCGTCATGCAACGGAGAATCCCGCCCAGAGCTTCGGATGAGCTCAGGTTTAAGAAGGATGGGAGATGGAAGGTGGGCCAGGAGAGTATTGGAATACTAGCATCAGGAGGTAACCAAAGTAGGTGGAGGTTTCAGTGGCTGGTGAGAGTTGTGGAGATGTTCAATATTACGTGTAGTCCTGGAAATGGATGTGGTGGTATGATTTGCATAGCTGTCTGCCATTGGTGCAGAACACTGGCTTACCATTGGCCCTGGTCGGTCATGTGCCTCTCGACCGATTGGTTAAGACCAGTCATGTGACGGCTCCCCGATTGGTCGAGAGGCGGAGTTAACCCCGCCTCCAAAGCGAGGTACAAATACCCAGAACGCCCGGCGGTCGTCCATTTACTGTAGTCGACCGCAGGGCTAACTTCTAGCTTATTAAAGCCTAACTTTTGTACAGCAACTCGTCTCGCGTTCGATTGATGGTTCATCAATGGAGAGATGGTGTGGAATGGGGTGTAGTTTCAACTCGGGGTCAGATAGAACATCGAGGTTGCAAAACAGTTCTGGAGCCTGAGACAGGGAGGAGAATGTGCTTCCATTAACTGGGCAGCACTGTAGCTGAGAACTGGCACTGGGTGCCTGTCACAGTGAACTCTTCCATTCCTTACAGGGCCATCAAATTGACACAGGAAAGTCACAAAAGAGAAACAGTGCACTCAAATGAAAGTCAAAAGCCGGTGGGACTATGAGGTTCTAAGCTGCGTATTACTGATAACCAGTTTGTGTAGCAAATAGTGGCTCGAGTGGATTTTCAGTGAATTCTTTTGATTTGTGCAGTGTTCTTGTGCCAAAGAATAAATACGGGGTGATTATCTTTTCTTTTCTGCCATTGTACTTGCTGGTTTGATGCCAGTAGTGGTGTGAGCCAGATAGAGTTGTTTGCAAAGCAGAACACTCCCATTGCTATGTAACTGATATCCAAAAGTGTTTGATCTTTTCCCTCACTGTGATTTGCTTCCCTGCCCTCCATCCCGGCCCCCTTTGAAGTGTTGTCATTATCACAATACATGAAACAGGGCAGCAAACTGAACGAGCACCCAGCAAACTCTCGCAAACATCGATATGGTAATAACTAGATCACCTGTCGGGAATTTAGGGATAAGCCATGGACGTGGCATCTTTTGCGTTCACCTGAGAGGGCAGCCGAGGCCTGGGCTGTACACACAACCCAAATGGCGGCACTTTCGACAGTGCAGCCCTCGCTCCGTACTGTCCCGTGGCAGAATCATTATTGGCTTAGCTTTCTGAGGTGGGATTTGATTCCATGACCTTGTGACTCTGAGGTGAGAGAGTGCTACCCACTGAGCCACCTCTGAAACCTGGAGGAATTGCAATTAATAGATAGGTGAAGTGAGGCTGAGACTTACATAGGTACATAGAAGATAGGAGCAGGAGGAGGCCTTTTGGCCCTTCAAGTCTGCTCCGCCATTTAGCATGATCATGGCTGATCATCCAACTCAACAGCCTAATCCTGCTTTCTCCCCATAGCCTTTGATCTCATTCTCCCCAAGTTCTATATCTAGCTGCCTCTTGAATATATTCAATGTTTTAGCATCAGCTACTTCCTGTCGTAATGAATTCCACAGGCTCACCACTCTTTGGGTGAAGAAATGTCTCCTCGGGCGGGATTCTCCGACCCCCTGCCGGGTGGGAGAATCGCCGGGGGTCGGCGTGAATACCGCCCCCGCCGGCCTCCTAATTCTCCCGCCCCCCCCAAAATCCGGCCCGGCATGAGTCGCGCCACTCGCCTCGGAGAATGGCGGGGTCGGGCGCGACTCAATGGGCGCCGGGGCTGCCCAAAATCTCCGGCCCGCGATGGCACTCTATCCGTCCCTCATCTCTGTCTGCAATGGTTTACCCTGAATCCTCAGACTGTGACCCCTGGTTCTGGACACACCCATCATTAGTAACATCTTCCCTGCATCTACCCTGTCTGGACCTGTTAAAGTTTTATAAGTCTCTATGAGATCCCCCCTCATTCTTCTGAACTCCAGCGAGAACAATCCCAACCTAGTCAATCTCTCCTCATATGACAGTCCCGCCATCCCTGGAATCAGTCTGGTAAACCTTCGCGGGCATCGTTCCCAATCCTCGGTTATAAATAAGGATACAAGAAATAAGAGCATGAAAAAAGTGTTTGCTCCCTCAAACTTTCTCTGCTACTTAATAAGATCAGGGCTAAACTCTTGAACAAGCTCCACCTTCCTGTCCTACCCTCGTATCCCTTAAGGCAGAAGGTCAGCCATGATTGTATTGACTGGTGGGACTGGATTGAGGGAACTTGTAGACAACTCCGCTCCTATTTCATTTGATTATGCTTCATCCCTTTGTGTCCATAATCTACCGATCTCAGTCTTGAATACACTTAATGATGGAACATGCATCGCTCTTTAGAGTAGAGAATTCCAAAGATTCACAATCGCCCGAGTGTTGAAATATTTCCTCATTCCAATCCAAAATGGATGACTCATTATCTTCAGCTTATGTCCCGTAGTCCCAGTGGGTAGCACAGTAGCGCAGTGGTTAGCACTGTTGCTTCACAGCGACAGGGTCTTGGGTTTGATTCCCGGGTTGGGTCACTGACTGTGCGGAGTCTGCACGTTCTCCCCGTGTCTGCGTGGGTTTCCTCCGGGTGCTCCGGTTTCTTCCCACAAGTCCTGAAAGACGTGCTGTTAGGTGAAGTGGAAAATCTGAATTCTCCCTCAGTGCACCCGAACAGATGCCCGAGTGTGGCGACGAGGGGATTTTCACAGTAACTTCATTGCAGTGTTAAGCCTACTTGTGACACTAATAAAAGATTATTATCAATGAGCATGATTTACATCCCGCCGCTGCTGGCTGGGAATCCTGCATCAGCCTCTTTCGCTCTCCGATTTAACCAGATGAGGTTTTCCCACTGCCTGGAGACTGACTGGGGGCCTGACGCTCGATGAAGTGGACCCAACCACCGGACATCCAGCCATGACAAGCTGCATTAAATCCAGCCCCATGTTTCTCAGCGTCTCTCTGCTTCCAAGGTGAGGGCGTTGGAATTTGATTGTCGGTCACTATTTTCGATGCTGGGTGGTCCTGCGTTACTCTTGTCAGCTTTGCTCCGTGTGCCACTTATTTAATAAGGCGGCTCTTAACCGGCAGTGGAAACTGGTCACAGCGGACGAAGAAGAATGGAAAATGAGAACAGGAAGAGAAAGAATGAAGCACCTTGGGTTCGAGCAGGCATTGTCAAACTCGAAAGCGCGACCTGCGGGGTGGGCCGCGGGCGGGTGTCGGGACGGTCGTGGAGACGTCCGTCTCTTCCGATCGCGCAAATCTGTGCGCAACAGCCGCTGCAGCCGGCTGTTAAAAACACCTGCTGCAAGCAGTCATCAAAATGGCCGCGAACATGTAAACAATATGCAGCCGCATTGGGGCTGGTTTAGCACAGGGCTAAATCGCTGGCTTTGAAAGCAGACCAAGACAGGCCAGCAGCACGGTTCAATTCCCGTACCAGCCTCCCCAAACAGGCACTGGAATGCTGCGACTCGGAGGTTTCCACAGTAACTTCATTTGAAGCTGTAGCCATCTGGGATGGCCACTTACAGCCAGGAACAGAGAAACTCGCAAAGCCTAGTGGGTAAAATGGACAAAGCAAGATTCAGGCAGGCTCAGAGCCTGAAATGTATATTTGCAAGTGAGGAGTCCAGACGGTATCAAAACTCCGACCAATTCCGCTATATGTTCATTCTCTCTTGGATCTGACACCCCGGCAACGACCATCTCCAAGTGCAGCACCACCAGAAGCAAGTTCAACGCTCACTACCAGGCGGATGAGCCTAGCTGAGCAGCAGTTACTTCTCCAGACTTGATAGATCCACAATCGAACAACGGCCACTGTTCCTCTGACTTAAGCCGGGTGCCTGAAGTTAAGTACAGGTTGTCTTAGTCGATAGGTGTAGTTAACTAGTAGTGTATGTTGCATGACTAATTGTGTGTACATAAAGTACCCTTGACCTTGAACTAACAAACTGGTGTTTGGCTCTTTGATCGATAGCCGGCTGAACCTTGTGGTGGTATCATTGATACCTGGTGACTCTGAGCATTAGAATATAGATACTCAAGAAAGAAGGGCAAACCCACTGATTGCCGTAGTTAGAACAGAGCCACAGGAAAGAAAAAGGCAGCAAAGCCTACTTGTGACAATAAGTGATTTTCATTTCATTTTTTAATTTCATAATCCAATAATGTAATTTCCGATTTTTCACTCACCAATTTTTCCTTAATCAATTTAAGTGCTCCCCGTACCTCATGACCAAAAATTAGTTCAAATTGATTACATTTGGTTGACTCATTAGGTGCATCCATAATTGCAAACAGTACGAATGGAATTCCTTTATCCCAATCCTCTGGATAATCTTGACAATAAGCCCTCAACATTGTCTTTAATGTCTGATGCCACCTTTCTAATGCTCCCTGCGATTCTGGATGGTATGCAGTTGATTTAAATTGTTTCATTCCTAAGCTATCCATAACTTCTTTGAATAACCTTGAGGTAAAATTCGATCCTTGATCCGATTGTATTTCTGTGGGTAGTCCATATCTAGTAAAGAATTTAAGTAACTCCTCCACAATCTTTTTAGCTGTGATATTACGTATTGGAAAGCCCTCTGTAAACCTAGTAGACGCATCCATTACAGTCAAAAGATATTGATTCACACTTTTGGTTTTAGGAAGCGGTCCTACGCAATCAATTAGGACCCTTGTAAAAGGTTCCTCAAATGCTGGAATGGGTATTAAGCGCACTGGTTTTATCACTGCTTGAGGTTTCCCTATCACATGACATACGTGACATGATTGACAACATTTTACTACATCTTTATGTAGTCCAGGCCAATAAAAATGTTTTTGTATTTTAGCTTGAGTTTTCCTTATTCCCAAATGACCTCCCACTGGTATCTCATATACAAATCACAAACCCTCCTTTCAACTTGAGTATTTGTCATGTCTCCAGTTTCTATCCCTCACAGGCTGAAACTGATATTGGAAACCAAGCTTTGATTTATGAACTAATTCATAATCATCTGCCATTTCTGCCGCTAATCTCGCAGCTTTAACCCTCTGTTCTCCCACATGTGTTCTCACGACATCAGGAATTGAATTTTTAAACTCCTCCAAAAGTATAATTTCTCTGAGAGCTTCTTACGTTTGGTCTATTTTCAAAGCCCTTATCCACCTATCAAAATTACTCTGTTTGAGCCTTTCAAACTCTATGTATGTTTGACCAAATTCTTTCCTTAAATTTCTAAACCCTTGTCTGTAAGCTTCAGGCACTAGCTCATATGCACTTAAGATGGATTTCTTCACCTCCTCATACGTTCCAGATACCTCCTCCGGCAGTGATGCAAACACTTCACAAGAGGAAATCCACAGGGAGGAGGTGCAAACTCCACACAGACAGTCACCCAAGGCCGGAACTGAACCCGGGTCCCTGGCGCTGTGAGGCAGAAGTGCTAACCA
This sequence comes from Scyliorhinus canicula, assembly GCF_902713615.1. Taxonomy (NCBI): domain Eukaryota; kingdom Metazoa; phylum Chordata; class Chondrichthyes; order Carcharhiniformes; family Scyliorhinidae; genus Scyliorhinus; species Scyliorhinus canicula. Next base: position 269,698,682 of record NC_052148.1, on the reverse strand, counting down.
CTGTGCCAAGGTGCTGCCCGCCATAAATGACTTAATTACAGCTTTTATTTGCTAATCGCTCCGTAGGATGTTTTAGTACGTAAAAGGCTACTCTAATGCAAATTGTTAGATTGGTGCACACAATATGGATTAAATTTCAGGTTTTTTATGCACTATTTACTCTGAAAGCATTGTTGTGCTGTTGATGCGCAGATTTTAAAATTACTAAAACCTCCAGTGGCCCATTTAGCATGAATGTAGAGTAACTGACCTTTTATTAAATTCTGCTGGAAAGCATTAAGATTGCTGCGGCTGTTGACCCCTTCAGGTTCACCTGACCCCGTTCTCTGTACTCTTTAAAACAAAAATATTGCTTTTTAACACTGCTGTTTCTTTCTTTCCCTCTCCACTGATTCTCAACACTTTTCTTCACTCCTTCCTCAGTGTGCACAGGCACACCAACAAAGAATTGTGACCAAGAATCTTTTGTTGCTGAGGATCTGCAGCTATTAGGGGCTGGTTTAGCTCACCAGGCTAAATCGCTGGCTTTTAAAGCAGACCAAGCAGGCTAGCAGCACGGTTCGATTCCCGTACCAGCCTCCCCGGACAGGTGCCGGAATATGGCGACTAGGGGCTTTTCACAGTAACTTCATTGAAGCCTACTCGTGACAATAAGCGATTTTCATTTCATTTTCAATTCCCAGGGTATATTACAAAGCTCATAGATCAGCCAGTTATTTTCCCTTGTCTGTTTTCAGCAATGCAGGGGAGTCCCTGTCAAAACGGAAGCATAACCCAGCGTGAATGACCTCCCCCAATAAGATAAATATGCCTCTTTGGGTGAAGAAGTTCCTCCTAAACTCAGTCCTAATCTACTTCCCCTTATTTTGAGGCTATGCCTCCCGAGTTCTGCTTTCACCTGCCAGTGGAAACAACCTGCCCGCATCTATTCTGTCTATTCCCTTCATCATTTTATATGTTTCTATAAGATCCCGCCCTGCATCTTTCTAAATTCCAGCCAGTACAGTCCCAGTCTACTCAACCTCTCCTCGTAATCCAACCCCTTCAGCTCTGGGATTAACCTAGTGAATCTCCTCTGCACACCCTCCAGCGCCAGTACATCCTTTTTCAGGTAAGGAGACCAATACTGAACACAATACTCCAGGTGTGACCTCACTAACACCTTATACAATTGCAGCATAACCTCCCTAGTCTTAAACTCCATCCCTCTAGCAATAAAGGACTACAGGTGCACCTGTAAACCAAATATTTGCGACTCATGCACACCCAGGTCGCTCTGCACAGCGGTATGTTTTAATATTTTATAATTTAAGTAATAATCCCTTTTGCTATTATTCCTACCAAAATGGATAACCTCACATTTGTCAACATTGTATTCCATCTGCCAGACTCTAGCCCATTCACTTAACCTATCCAAATCCATCTGCAGACTTCCAGTATCCTCTGCACTTTTTGCTTTACCACTCATTTTAGTGTCATCTGCAAACTTGGACACATTGCCCTTGGCCCCCAACTCCAAATCACCTATGTAAATTGTGAACAATTGTGGGCCCAACACTGATCCCTGAGAGACACCAAGAGATTGCCAACCAGAGAAACACCCATTAATCCCCACACTTTGCTTTCTATTAATTAACCAATTCTCTATTCATGCTACTACTTTACCCTTAATGCCATGCATCTTTATCTTATGCAGAAATCTTGTCAAAAGCTTTCTGGAAATCCAGATATACCATATCCATTGGCTCCCCGTTATCTACCGCACTGGTAATGTCCTCAAAAAATTCCACTAAATTAGTTAGGCATGATCTGCCCTTTATTAACTCTACTGCGTCTGCCCAATGGGACAATTTCCATCCAGATGATTCGCTATTTCTGCCTTGATGGTAGATTCCAGCATCTTCCCTACTACCGAAGTTAAGCTCACTGGCCTTTAAGCTTTCTGCTTACCTCCTTTTTTAAACAGTGATGCCACGTTTGCTAATTTCCAATCTGCCGGGACCACCCCAGAGTCTAGTGAATTTTGGTAAATTATCACGAGTGCATCTGCAAATTCCCTAGCCATCTCTTTTAGCACTCTGGGATGCATTCCATCAGGGCCAGGAGACTTGTCTACCTTTAGCCCCATGAGCTTGCCCATCACTACCTCCTTAGTGATAACAATCCTCTCAAGGTCCTCACCTGTCACAGCCTCATTTCTATCATTCACTGGCATGTTATTTGTGTCTTCCACTGTGATGACCGACCTAAAAAACCTGTTCAGTTCCTCAGCCATTTCCTCATCTCCCATTATTAAATCTCCCTTCTCATCCTCTAAAGGACCAATATTTACCTTAGCCATTCTTTTTTGTTTTATATATTTACTAACTTTTACTATCTGTTTTTATATTCTGAGCAAGTTTACTGTCATAATCTATTTTAGTAAGAAGTCTTACAACACCAGGTTAAAGTCCAACAGATTTGTTTCAAACACGAGCTTTCGGAGCACTGCTCCTTCCTCAGGTGAATGGAGAGGTATGTTCCAGAAACATTTATATGGACAAAGTCAGAGACAATGCTTAGAATGCGAGCATTTCCGGGTAATCAAATCTTTACAGATCCAGAGATAGGGGGTAATCCCAGGTTAAAGAGGTGCGAATTGTCTCAAACCAGGACAGTTGGTAGGATTTTGCAAGTCCAGGCCAGATGGTGGGGGTGAATGTAATGCGACATGTCCTGCCTTGAGACAGTTCACACCTCTTTAACCTGGGATTACCCCCTATCTCTGGATCTGTGAAGATTTGATCACCCGCAAATGCTCGCATTCTAAGCATTGTCTGGCATCTCTGACTTTGTCTATATAAATTTTTCTAGAACATACCTCTCCATTCACCTGAGGAAGGAGCAGTGCTTCGAAAGCTCATGTTTGAAACAAACCTGTTGGACTTTAACCTGGTGTTGTAAGACTTCTTACTGTGCTCACCCCAGTCCAGCGCTGGCATCTCCACATCATAATCTATTTTACTCTTCTTTATAGCTTTTTTAGTAGCTTTATGTTGCCCCCTAAAGATTTACCAGTCCTCTAGTCTCCCACTAATCTTTTCCACTTTGTATGCTTTTTCCTTCAATTTGATTCTCTCCCTTATTTCCTTAGATATCCACGGTCGATTTTCCTTCTTTCTATCGTCCTTCCTTTTTGTTGGATTAAATCACTGCTGAGCACTGCGAAAAATCGCTTGGAAGGTTCCCCACTGTTCCTCAACTGTTTCACCATAAAGTCTTTGCTCCCAGTCTACCTTAGCTAGCTTATCTCTCATCCCATTGTAATCTCCTTTGTTTAAGCACAAAACACTAGTCTTTGATTTTACCTGCTCACCCTCTATCTGTACTTTAAATTCCACCATATTATGATCGCTCCTTCTGAGAGGATCCCTAACTATGAGATCATTAATCAATCCTGTCTCATTATGCAGGACCAGATCTAGGACCGCTTGTTCCCTCGCAGGTTCCATTACATACTGTTCGAGGAAACTATCGCGGATCATTCTATAAACTCCTCAAGGCTGCCTTGACCGACCTGGTTAAACCAATCGACATGTAGATTAAAATCCCCCATGATAACTGCTGTACCATTTCTACATGCATCAGTTATTTCTTTGTTTATTGCCTGCCCCACCATAATGTTACTATTTGGTGGCCGATAAACTACTCCCATCAGTGAGTTTTCTGCCTTACTATTCCTGATTTCCACCCAAATGGATTCAACCTTATCCTCCATAGCACCGATGTCATCCCTTACTATTGCCCGGATGTCATCCTTCAATAACAGAGCTACACCACCTCCCTTACCATCCACTCTGTCCTTCTGAATAGTTTGATACCCTTGGATATTTAACTCCCAGTCGTGACCATCCTTTAACCATGTTTCATTAATGGCCACTAACTCATAGTCATTCACGATGATTTGCGCCATCAACTCATTTACCTTATTCCGAATACTACGAGTATTCAGGCAAAGTACACTTATGTTGGCTTTTCTACCTCTGCTTTGAATCTTAACACCTTGATCAGTAACGTCTCCTGAGTTATTTTTCCTCTTAACGCTTCTCCTAATTTTCCTTGTCGTTGAACCCATAACTTCATGTAACAACCTGCCGCGTCGCTTTCCATTTATGTTTTTACTTCCCATTTTATTCCTTTTAGTATTACTGGGCCTATTCACTGAGCTCCCCTGAGTCACTGTACCTTTTTGATTTTTGACTATGGCTTCTCTGCCTTACACTTTCCCCCTTACTGCCTTTTGTTTCTGCCCTTGTTTTACTGCCTTCCGACTTCCTGCATCATTTCCCATCCCCCTGCCACATTAGTTTAAACACTCCCCAACCGCTCAAGCAAATAGCCCCCCCAGTTCCAGTCCTGCCCAGGTGTAACCCGTCCAGTTTGTACAAGTTCCTCCTCCCCCAATGCCCCAGGAATCTGAAACCCTCCCCCTGACACCATACCTTCAGCCACGTATTCATCCTATATATCCTGTCATTTCCGCTCTGACTAGCACGTGGCCCCGGTCGTAATCCTGAGATCACTGCCTTCGAGGTCCAATTTCTTAACTTCCTTCCTAGCTCTCTGTATTCTGCTTTTAGGACCTCATCCCTTTTTTTACTATGTCGTTTGTACCGATGTGTACCACGACCACTGGCTGTTCAACCCCCCCCCCCCTCCCCCCTCCAGAATGTCCTGTACACGCACCAAGACATCCTTGACCCTAGCACCAGGGAGGCAACATACCATCCTGGAGTCTTGTTTGCGGCCACAGAAACACCTGTCTATTTCCCTTACAGTTGAATCCCCTATAACTTTAGCACTGTCACACTTTTCACCCCTCCCTCTGCAGCAGAACCAACCATGGTGCCACAAGTTTGGCTGTTGCTGTTTTCCCTGAGAGACCATTCCCCTCAACAGTATCCAAAGCGGTTTATGTGTTCTGCAGGGGAATGGCCACAGGAAACTCCTGCACTACCTGCCTCGCTCTCTTGCTCTGTCTGGTGGTCACCCATTCCCTTCCTGCCTCCGGAGTCTGAGCCTGCGGTGTGACCACCTCTCTGTACGTGCTATCCACGATGCTCTCTGACTCACGGATGCTCCACAGTGTCTCCAGCCGCCGTTCCAGCTCTGAAACCCGAGCTCTCAGGAGCTGTAACTGGAGACACTTCCTGCACACATGCTGACCCTGGGGACTGGAACTGTCCTCAGCCTGCAACAGGAGCAAGAGGAGCAGACCACGCCTTGGAGCTGTCCTGCCATGATTTATTCCTTTAAATTAAATTTTTGAAATTAAACTTTAGAAAAATGTTTTTGTGTTGGATTATATCCAATCTCCTGTCTACTATTTAATTAGCTTTATCCCTGAGTATTTATCTTGCTTGATCTGACAACAAATTCAATAGTGATTTACTTGAAATTAAAAAAGTTATTTAATTAAAATTTTAAAACTTATTTAAATCAACTTAAAAATAGTAATTTATAGTAATTTAAATCAACCCAAAATAGTTATTTAAGTGAGATTTTAAAATTAAAAAATAGTAATTCAAATGAACTTAAAAATAGTAATTTAAATCAAATTAAAAATAGTAACTCCACAAATATTCAAATTTAGCCCAGTCTGCCTTTCAGCCAATCAGGTCACAGTCTCCTGTGACGTCACTTTACCGGGTTTCTTTCAATTTTGAAATAAACAAACAGACAAGCAGCTGTCCGACCTGCAGCGCAATGTCTCGCGCAGGTCCACTCCTCTCTGCTCCCTGAAGGTAAGTGAAGGCCTCGAACCTGGCGCTGCCTTTACCCTCTCCCCTGCAGCACTGTCCCGCGCAGGTCCGCCCCTCTCTAATCCCTCTTCTAACACTTGTTAGAAATGGCATACATTCATATACAGGGACCCGTTCTCTGAAAGTGAAAGGAATATGTTCAAGAGGGTCAGGTAGTATTGAGGAAGCAAGGGGGCTGCAAAAGGACTTGGACAGGCTAGGAGAGTGGACAAAGAATGAAATGAAAAATGAATGAAAATCGCTTATTGTCACAAGTAGGCTTCAAATGAAGTTACTGTGATAAGCCCCTAGTCGCCACATTCCGGCGCCTGTTCGGGGAGGCTGGTACGGGAATTGAACCGTGCTTCTGGCCTGCCTTGGTCTGCTTTGAAAGCCAGCGATTTAGCCCTGTGCTAAACAGCCCCGTTGTGGAAGATGAAATACAATGTGGAAAAGTGTGAGGTTTTGCACTTTGGAAGGAGGAATGGAGGCAAAGACTATTTTCTAAATGGGGAAACGCTTAGGAAATCAGAAGCACAAAAGGACTTGGGAGTCCTTGTTCAAGATTCTCTTCAGGTTAATGTGCAGCTTCAGTCAGCAGTTAGGAAGGCAAATGCAATGTTAGCATTCATGTTGACGAAAAAAATTGCAGGTCTCTTCAGAAGGAGCTGGGGGAGTGGGACGAATAGTTCTTTTAAACAACTGGACAAGGCACGAGAGGTTGCATGGCCTCCTTCTGTGCTGTGTGATTCTGTGATGCCATTGTTTCCGAGGAGGTTTTACCAGGAAACATTTGTAAAGAACAAACTTATAGCAGCAATCAAATAGTTTGACTCAATAATATTTCCCCCTTTATTTGCCTCTTTTTTTTTTAAGTGTGCAGGTAAGTGTGGTCGCACAGACAGAACAAACAAAGTAATTTTGGAGTTTATTTTAAGAAATCCAGGATTGTAACTTTCCTCAAACCACTTTGCGCTTCTCAGCAAAAACAAACAATGCTGTCAATAAATGAGCTAGATTGGCATTCATTAGTTCTTGAGCTTGATTTGGGATCTGATGTATGACGAGCTCCATGGGGAAAAAGCCATTGCCAGTCCAGATTCCATTCATCAATTCCTTTTTTAACATTGCTCCTCAGGACCTGGTGCGTACAAACCCATCCTCAAGTCCACACCCAAGTTGGCTTTAATAGTATCCAGGCAGCCACGCTTTAAAGACCAAAGTTTCCGCACTCCCGGACCGGCAGATTATGAGGTAAGGCACTTGCTTATTCTACCCACTGTTTTAAACAAGAACAGGTTGTCTCTCTTACATAGGTGGCTTCTTAGAACATCTTTTGATCTCCAAAAAGGAAAGGTTTGCAATGATGCTAGGAGAAGTTAAGAAGGAGCATGTGAACAGGAATCGGCCCCTCAAGCCTGTTCCACCATCTCGTTCGGTCATAGCTGATCTGCATCTCAACTCCATCTACTCCATCTACCCTCAGTGCTCTTGCTGAACGAAAGTGTATCCATCTCAGGTTTGAAACTTTAGTTGACTGTCTGGTGGGAGTGGAGAGGAGTGAAGTAAAAATGGAGGTGGTGGATTGACTGCCCTATTCCCACTCTGACTGGAGTCCTGACGTTGGGAGTCTAAGGAGTCAGGTGGTACTGGGTTGTCAGTCTGCTAGAATTGCCCAGTAATGTCCAAGTGTTGAATATTATCTCCTGGGGACTTTCTATGTGTGTAGTAGATTCTGCTCACCGTGCTTTCAGATGTCTACTCCATGCTTCAAACTCCAGCTTCCAGCCCTTTCTCCAAATGTGTTTACTTTTCTCTGAATCCAAACCCAGCCTTAACGGAATAAGCATAATGTACATTGATTGTAACAGACTCACATCATCAAACATAGAACAATTGAACACTAAAACACCCAAGAGCAAACCCCTGGAACAATATTTTGAGTGACGATTTCATTGTCAGTGACCATTTCCATTTATTAGTTGCAAATGTATTCCCGATGTATTTTGCAACATCGAGGGCCGAAGGGCCTGTACTGCGCTGTAATGTTCTATGTTCTAGATGTGGGGACAGGCTGTTTGACAGTCAAAAAAAAATCACTCAATTAAGTAACAAAGAGCCTGCTCGCCATGCCATGCAAAGAGTTTGCGATTGGCGGGCATGGGAAGGGGAGGCGTTAGTGTTAAAGTTTCTTTTTGCTGGACTTCCACAGGAATAACGTGAGCTGCTGCTGCCCTTGGCTCCACAATCCTCTTTCCTGATTGCACCCAATCCCCCCCTCCACCCAAACATCAGATCAGTGTCCAGAGTGCAGACATTGATCCAATCGGTCCTCTCTTCTGATGGTTAAGACTCACCCTACTGTGCATTACCCTAATTCACAAAGCAAATGTCCAATATGAGAGTTGTTGTGTATTGAGACCACAGGCGTTAGCCGGTCAATTAAGTAACAGTTGAGAGCTTACAACAATTCTATGCTCAATTAATTTTGTAGGTGGCAGTGGGGGCAAAATAACTCAAGTAAGCATCTGTATTTCAGGGGGGGGGGGGGGGGGGTCTCCGCTGTTTTATATACACATATACATACACACACTCTTCCTGTATGAAGATAAAATCCAGCAATGCAGCAAGAATTAGTTGTGGCATAGGAAGAGGCTTCAAAACGAAAGGGGGAAAACAATGACACTTTGAGTAATTATAGTACCACCAGTTCACAATTTTAATGATTAGTATGGTAGTAATCTAATAAATGTATAATGCACTGATTCATTGTACGTCACGCTACATGAAGCAGCTGACTGTACATCTTGTTTCAAAATGTTATTGTGCCCTAGCCCTGGTTCAAACAAGAACCTTTTGTGTTGTTTCTGCCTTGATAAAGAGGCACACCTACCCAAAGCTTATCTACTGACGTAAGGGATATTTTGACCTTTTCACTGTCGATATAACGGCAGGTATATTTAATGGATGAAAATCTCTCCTCTTCCTTGGATCTGACCTTCTATATTTGATACATTGACGGTTGACATAAGAAGAAAGACTTGCATTTCCATAGCACCGTTCACACCCTCAGGGCATCCCGAAATGCTTTGTGGCCAATTGTTCTCTTTGAAGCGTAGTCACCGGTGTGAAGTTGGATTTGCAGCAGCCGTTTCGTGCACAGCAAGCTCCCACGAATGTGGTCAAGGACACATCGACTTTTTTTTTAGTGATGTTGATGAGGGAGGAATCTTGAAGGTCCTGAGTTCACATCCTGCTCACACTTCAGTGCAGCACTGTCGGAGTTGCCATCTTCTGGATGAGCCGCTAAACTGAGGCGCTGCCTGCCCTCTCGAGTAGATGCAAAATAATCTTGTGGAACTGTTATGAAAAAGAGCGAGCGAATTCTCCCTGGTGCCTTGCCGAATATTGACTGTCTCAGCCAACATCACTTAAAACAGAGAACCTGGTGGGTATAATGTTGCTGATTGAGGAAACTTTATGCGTGCACATCGGCTGCTGGGTTTGATATATCAGTTCGGTGAGTAAAGTGGTCTGGGGCTTCCTGAGATTGTAAAAGGCACACAAGTCTTTTTTCTTACCAGCATTAGGTGACTCAGCGTGAGAATTGGATTTGGGACTGGTCCATTCTGAATGGCTGATGATGAAAAACATTCCTCTTCAGACTCCTTTCAAATAGGTTATCATTCTGTTATGGATAGGGACGAGATGCTGGTTAATTTCCCCATTTTTCACCTCTCAACAGTTCGCAACAAGATGTATTTGAGAGAAGGGGTATTAAAAAATTTTTTTTTTAGAGTAGCCAATTAATTAAGGGGAAATTTAGCATAGCCAATCCACCTACCCTGCACATCTTTGGGTTGTGGGGGCAAATCCCACGCAAACACGGGGAGAATGTGCAAACTCCACACGGGCAGTGACCCGGGGCTGGGATCGAACCTGGGACCTCAGTGCCGTGAGGCAGCTGTGCTAACCACTGCGCCACCGTGCTGCCCAAGAGAAGGAGTAACCACTTTAGTGCTGTCACTTTTGAGGAAAGACACAAAAGAAGCTTTCTTGTAAGTTTAGATCAAAGGAAAAGTATATTTTCACAACCACCAGAATATAATCACAGCAATCACCAGTCCTCATTCACACGAGACACACAATAAAAGATGATTTCTAACAATGTAGCATGCACTTAGATTTCTTAAAGTCCCAAAAGTCAATGTTACTCTTGTTTTTCAAGAAGGTTGTCGGGAGCATTGCAGACCTGACAATTGTCCTTGGTTTACTGGAGGAAACATAGACGTTGAAGATGATGAACTCCCAATTGTTTAATCCAGGCAACAACAGATTTCTGTTTTTTACAGCTGAAGTTGTAGTTGAGACCCTGTGGCAAAATATAGAGCGCGATTCAGCAACCCCGCAGCACCCACTGTGGATCTGGGCACAACCGGCGAATCGTGAGTGAGCCCCAAATCGGGCTCCCGCCAGGCATGAAGCCACACGTGAGTCACCTGACTCACTCAGCCAGGCGTGATTGGGTCTCTTCCTAGCTGGGTAAGATTTAGATCTGAATATTTAAATGAGCATTATTGCTCACTTAAATACCCGGACGATGGATTCACCTTGGGCCTGGGACCCACCGGCTGCGCCTGGGAGAGATCGCCAGGCCGCTGTTTACGTGGACCAATCGTAATGGAAACTGGGGGTGCCCCCTCGGCCATTGGAGATCCCTGAGTGGCCGGGAACAGGGCAAGGTGGCACCCTGACACCCCCCCCCCCCCTCCCCAGCACCTTGGCCCCCTGGCAGCCTGGGAACCCTACCAGGGTGCCAGGCTGGCACTGCCAGTTGGCTGGCAGGTATCGGGCCTGGGGTGGCCTTGCCAAGTAGAGATGGGGTGAATGGAGGTTGGAGGGGCGGAGATGTCAGAAATGCAGGGGGGCCTGAGGGGGGCGGGGGGGGGGGGGGGGGGGGGGGGGGGGGGGGGGGGGGGGGGAGGGGGGGGGGTGAAGATCGGGGCTGCCGGACACAATGATGCCCTTATCTGTGAGGAGCCTTTCCTGCTGCGCAGCCTGAGCTCGCCAACAGGAAATCGCTCTAAATGCGGCTTTGATGGGAGAAACTCCTTGAGGTAAAGGATAATGGCAAAATGCCATTGGGTGGTGGGATGTTTCTTGCCCTGCAGTTGCCGGGAAATACCTCGCCAAACATGTCATTCAGCGGACATTTAAAAAAACCTTTCCAATTAAGGGGCAACTTAGCGTGGCCAATTCCCCTACCCTGCACATCTTTGGGTTGTGGGGATGAAACCCATGGAGTTCATCATCTTCAACGCCTATGTTTCCTCCAGTGAACCAAAGAGAATTATCAGGTCTGCAATGCTCCCGACAACCTTCTTGAAAAACAAGAGTAACATTGACTTTTGGGACTTTAAGAAATCTAAGTGGAGAATGTGCAAACTCCACACGGACAGTGACCCGGGGCCAGGATCAAACCTGGTTCCTCGGCATCTTTCAGTAAACTTTAATTACAATTCGCTGAATCGCGCCCATAATCTTGCAGGTAAAGCAAATTAATACCACTCCACTGCCTGTGGAGGGTTTTCTAAGCAGGGTTCCTCCTTTTGTAATGTGAGATGCTTCCCTCTGATGCTCGTATCCCCAGACAGGATTCTTTGGGCTGTTATTAGAATAATAACGAGACATTTGCTGCCACGTGGCTGTTTCTGTCATGCAACCACAGAATCAAGATTCCCATTATTCACACAAATGAGTGGATGGCATGAGCCATTGCCACACAATGGGGAATGAATAAAACAATTTCCGCCTTACTTGTGATAAAGTGGTTCCTTGCAAATGCTCTTTGTCGGATCTCAAGTTTGCAGACGCCAAGTCTGGAGTGACCTTTGTGTCCCAGTTTCTGTAAACATCCTGACAATTGTAACTGTGAATTCCACAAGTGACCTATTGCATCCTGATGTCCCTTCTTTAATGAAGTTTGTGTGGTTTGTGTGATTCGTTCGGCAGAGTTCACCACGCTCTGCAGTTTCTTGCGATCTTGGACCGAGCAGTTGACATACCAGGCTGCGATGCAGCCAGATAGGATGCTCTCTATCGCTCATCTGCACAATGGGAATAAGCAGCCCAGTCATTGTGTAACAATTATTAAAGACTATTAAAGAAAATAAAAGACTACTAGAGAAAAGACATACACACGAACAGGACTATACCACACCAAGAAAATTTAAGTATATGAATTACTAAATCCGAACAGTTAACGTAAAACGTACCCCTAGTTCCAAAATATATCCATGATCTCAGTGGCGGCACAGTGGCACAGTGGTTAGCACTGCTGCCTCTCAGCACCAGGGACCCGGGTCGATTGCAGCCTTGGGTAACTGTCTGTGTAGAGTTTGCATGTTCCTCCCCGTGTATGCATTGGTTTCCTCCGGGTGCTCCCGATTTCCTCCCACAGTCGAAAGATGTGCAGGTCAGGTGGATTGGCCTTTCTAAATTGCCCCTGAGTGTACAAAAGATGTACAGATTTGGTGGGGTTACGGGAATAGGACAGAGGAGTGGACGTAGTTAGGATGCTCTTTCAGAGGGTTAGTGCAAGCTCGGTGGCCTGAACGGCCTTCTTCTGCACTATAGGAATTCTATGGTTCTATAGATCCTGAACTCCTTAAGATTTCACCTTTCCCCAAACAACATCCAAATTAAATAGATCTATAAATCAAAACCAGCTTATAGCTACCATCCAATATAGGGATGATAATCAGATCTGGGAACCATCTTGTCCAGTGAAGACATTTAAACTGGCTTTACAAAGGTTTCTGCACTGCCTTGGTTCTAAGACTTAGAGACTGTTAGATGTATACTTGGTCCTCTTGGTCATTATATGTAAAACCTGGGCTCCAGGCTGCTAGATGTAAACTGGCCTCCCTGCTTATGAGAGTGCTGGAAATTATACCAGTCTTCCCCTTTGATTCTGAATTCTGTATATTTGACTGTATGCTCCCCGACAATCCTTGATTCTAGGAATTAGCATGTGTGTACCTCACCAATCTCCTAATCATCTAGGTAAGCTAATAGGCAATTCACACCTGATTCTATCTCAATGCCTGCTAACCTCGTTACTGGGGTCTTTTGGTCTTTGGTCTTTTGAATACTGGCTACTGCCGTTGCTAGGCAGATTTCTACCTGTTGCTGGGCAAATGGCACCCTATTATGTCTTGTTAAATTCGTTTTACTGCTGTTACCAGGCAAATCCATGACACTTGCGTACTTGAAGTATTTTGATTAGCACAGGGCTAATTCGCTGGCTTTGAAAGCAGACCAAGCAGGCCAGCAGCACGGTTCGATTCCCGTAACAGCCTCCCCGAACAGGCGCCGGAATGTGGCGACTAGGGGCTTTTCACAGTAACTTCATTGAAGCCTACTCGTCACAATAAGCGATTTTCATTTCATTTTTTTCAATTGACTCAGGAACAGTGTTGGTGTTGATCTCTTGAACAATCTTTGTCCAAAATGTGTGTTCCATTGGCTGGCAGGTTGGACTGTGTTAAAGTTTGTGTTTGATCACTGCTTTCCCAAGTGGAGTGGACTAGGAAGTGTCTGTGCTTAATAAGGAGACACATGTGTTACATATAGAAAATTCTGTAGAACCCACAGAACAGAAAGGTTATCCATGCTGCTGTTTATACTCCACCCAAGCCCACTGTCGCCCGACTTCCTTTCACCCCGTGAACACATCCTTTTCTTTCTCCCTTATGCATTTACCTGGTTTACCCATCAACACCATTTGTCTGAACCGTTCCTTGTGGCCGCATGTTCCACATTCCTACCCCTCTTTAGTTTTCAGGTTCCAATCGATTGGCTTCAGGTAGGTTCGAATTTGGAATCTCCAAAGCCACATTTATACCACAGCAGTCTGTAATGCTGCCCCATGTTGTGCGACAGACTCTATTTTTCTTTTAATTGCCTAAAACCCTTCAGCAAGACTGATTTCTACTCTTGGGATTGATCAGGTAGATTTGATTAATCGCCTATTGAAATCTTCTGGCAGGTACCAATAAACAGGCATATCTTCGGACTGCGAACATTCAGCAGACTGAGAAGCAACAATTACCCACATGCCCAGTCAGAGTTTAAACAAATAGAAGGTCAATATGCGGCTTCATTTGCACTTCACCACCTTAACAATCGATTCTGTGAATGAATCTCGTTGCACTAGAATTGCCGATTCTACCTTTTTCTTAACGGCCAGTCACAAAATCATAATACTGATCCCTGCCTTCTAAGTTGGAATGTAATGGGTTTCAACCTTGACTCGGAGACTCGAGCTGAAAAATCAGAGACACCCGTGCAGTACTGAGGGAGTGCTGCACTGTTGGGAAGGCAGTCTCCTGGGTCAGATTAAATGGGGGCACCATCTGTTCTCTCAGATGGTTAGAAATGATCCCAGAGAAGTATTTTGAAGAAGAGCAGGAGAGTTCTCCCTGGAGTCCTGGTTGATATTCATCTCTCGATCAACATCAGTTGAAAAAAAAACAATTGTCTGGTCGTTATCACATTGCTCCTTCTGCACAAATTGGCTGCTGTGGATTGGATTTGTTTATTGTCACGTGCACCGAGGTACAGTGAAAAGTATTTATCTGCGAGTAGCTCAACAGATCATTCAGTACATGGGAAGAAAATGGAATAAAAGAAAATACATAATAGGGCAACACAGGGTATACAATGTAACTACATAAGCACCGGCATTGGATGAAGCATACAGGGCGGAGTGTTAATGAGGTCAGTCAATAAGAGGGTCATTTAGGAGTCTGGTAACAGTGGGGAAGAAGCTGTTTTTGAGTCTGATCGTGCGTGTTCTCAGACTTCTGTATCTCCTGCCCGATGGAAGAAGTTGGAAGAGTGAGTAAGCCAGGTGGGAGGGGTCTTTGATTATGCTGCCCGTTTTCCCCAGGCAGCGGGAAGGTGTAGATGGAGTCAATGGGTGGGAATGATCGACTGGGCGGTGTTCACGACTCTCTGAAGTTTCTCGCTGTCCTGGGCCGAGCAGTTGCCATACCAGGCTGTGATGCAGCCAGACAGGATGCTTTCTATGGTGCATCTGTAAAAGTTGGTAAGGGTTAATGTGGACATGCCAAATTTCCTTAGTTTCCTGTGGAAGTGTAGGCGCTGTTGTGCTTTCTTAGTGGTAGCGCGACCTGGATTGATCAGGACAGATTTTTGGAGATGTGTACCCCTAGGAATTTGAAACTGCTAACCATCTCCACCTCGGCCCCGTTGATGCTGACAGGGGTGTGTACAGCACTTTGCTTCCTGAAGTCAATGACTAGCTCTTTCTACATGTGTTTCCTACATGTGACTATGCTTCAAAACGGCTTCCTTGGCTGCAAAATGCATCGCGGCATCCTGAAATTGTGAAGATGCTCTCTAAAAACAACCATTCCTGAGCTCGATAGCAAGCAGCTGACAATACGTCTTGTACATGCCTGCCATACGCAGACTGTGTCTGAACGTGACACAAATTATGGTTTTAGAAACTCCAGCGTTAAAAGAAGCAATGAATTCAGCGAAGGACTATTCCGGGCAGGACCAACCACTTCACCCCGCTTAAGTGTTGCTCTGAAGATTTAAAGCTCCATTTCATCTTTCACCCATGCATTTGTGAGTAAACAGCCGAAACTTTCCTTGCAAAGATTTGCTTTTAATTCAAACAAAATTAGTTTAAGTGGCGTGCAAATGGCTCAGCACATTTTTGTAGTATTCTATAAACACACGCCATTTGGCCCATCAGAACAGTGCAGGAAATATTCAGCAGCATCTGTGGAAAGAGAAACACATAATGTTTACAACGAGAGGTCGCAGATAGAGGTTGAGAGACGGTAGATTTAGAACTGAGATGAGGAGGAACTACTTCTCGCAGAGGGTGGTAAATTTGTGGAACTCGCTGTCCCATAGTGTGGTGGAATCTGAATCATTAAATTATTTCAAGAAGGGGATAGATATATTTTTGATTTTAAAAATGGATCAAATGGATATGGGGAATAGGTGGGGAGGTGGATTTGAGATCAGGAAGAGATCAGCCAATGATTTGATTGAACGGCGAGACAGGCTCGAAGGGCTGAATTGCCAACCTCTGCTCCTAATATCTATGTTCCTGTGTTTTAAATCAAATATGGCTCTTAATAAGAACCAAAGTTCCCAGTTCTGTACTTCCAGATTCTGAAGAAGTATTACATTTTACTCGAAATGTTAATTTTGGCGCTTTCTCAGATGCCGCCAGATCTGCTGAGATTTTTCAGCAATTTCTGTTTTAATTCAGATTTCCAGTATCTGCAGTGTTTTGCTTTTATATGACAGTCTGTACTGCTGTTTATGTTCCACACTATTCCATTCCATCCCAGCAGCATATCTTTTGAGGGTGGCATGTTAGCATATGGTTAGCACTGTTGCTTCACAGCACCAGGTCCCAGGTTCGATGCCCGGCTTGGGTTTCTGTCTGAGCAGAGTCTGCACTTTCTTCCTGTGTCTGTGTCGGTTTCCTCTGGAATGTTCATTCCTTTATCCCTCTTCTGTTTATCTAACTTCCCTTTAAATGCAACAATACTATTCATCTCAAACATGAGATCCAAATTACAATCACTTGGTGAGTAAGATTATGGAAATGAAGTAGTGTATAAAATCCTCCTTGAAGCCGTCAAATTACAAGAATAAAATGGTTGGCATTTACAATGGCACCGTACCTCATAGGAAAGTCCAAAGTGCTTGATGATTGTGAATCCTTTTTGAATTGTTTTGTCGTTGTGACTGAGAAAAGAAAGACTTGCATTTATTTAGCACCTTTCAAGACCCTAGGATGTCCCACGGTGCTTTACAGCCAATTAAGCATTTTCCAATGTTGTTAGTGTTGTAACATAGGAAACACATTGGCGCACAAGGTCACACAAACAGCAATCTGATCGTCACCAGGTATCTGCTATTTATTGGTGTTAATTGAGGGAAAATAGCCTGAGGCCTCCAGGGAGATCTTTCCTGCCCTAGTTTGAAACAGTGCCACAATATATTTTACATTCACCCGAGAAAAGTGGCAGATGTGTCATTCGAAAAGACAAGAAACTAGACAAAACCTCATTCCAAAGACAATTTGGAAACAACAGACATTTGCTGGTCAGAATTTAGGAACTTCCATTTCTTTTAATTTGGAGATTAACTCAAAGGCGGCACATTCAACAGTACAGGACTCCCTCAGTACTGACCCTCTGACAGTGCAGCACTCCCTCAGTACTGACCTGTGACAGTGCAGCACTCCCTCAGTACTGACCCTCTGACAGTGCAGCACTCCCTCAGTACTGACCTGTGACAGTGCAGCACTCCCTCAGTACTGACCCTCTGACAGTGCAGCACTCCCTCAGCACTGACCCTTTGACAGTGCAGCACTCCCTCAGTACTGACCCTCTGACAGTGCGGCACTCCCTCAGTACTGACCCTCTGACAGTGCAGCACTCCCTCAGTACTGACCCTCTGACAGTGCAGCACTCCCTCAGTACTGACCCTCTGACAGTGCAGCACTCCCTCAGTACTGACCCTCTGACAGTGCCGCACTCCCTCAGTACTGACCCTCTGACAGTGCAGCACTCCCTCAGTACTGACCCTCTGACAGTGCAGCACTCCCTCAGTACTGACCCTCTGACAGTGCGGCTCCCTCAGTACTGACCCTCTGACAGTGCAACACTCCCTCAGTACTGACCCTCTGACAGTGCAGCACTCCCTCAGTACTGACCCTCTGACAGTGCGGCTCCCTCAGTACTGACCCTCTGACAGTGCGGCTCTCCCTCAGTACTGACCCTCTGACAGTGCGGCTCTCCCTCAGTACTGACCCTCTGACAGTACGGCACTCCCTCAGTACTGACCCCCTGACAGTGCAGCACTCCCTCAGTACTGACCCTCTGACAGTGCGGCACTCCCTCAGTACTGACCCTCTGACAGTGCAGCACTCCCTCAGTACTGACCCTCTGACAGTGCAGCACTCCCTCAGTACTGACCCTCTGACAGTGCAGCACTCCCTCAGTACTGACCCTCTGACAGTGCCGCACTCCCTCAGTACTGACCCTCTGACAGTGCAGCACTCCCTCAGTACTGACTCTCTGACAGTGCGGCACTCCCTCAGTACTGACCCTCTGACAGTGCGGCACTCCCTCAGTACTGACCCTCTGACAGTGCAGCACTCCCTCAGTACTGACCCTCTGACAGTGCGGCACTCCCTCAGTACTGACCCTCTGACAGTGCAGCACTCCCTCAGTACTGACCCTCTGACAGTGCGGCTCCCTCAGTACTGACCCTCTGACAGTGCAACACTCCCTCAGTACTGACCCTCTGACAGTGCAGCACTCCCTCAGTACTGACCCTCTGACAGTGCGGCTCCCTCAGTACTGACCCTCTGACAGTGCGGCTCTCCCTCAGTACTGACCCTCTGACAGTACGGCACTCCCTCAGTACTGACCCCCTGACAGTGCAGAACTCCCTCAGTACTGACCCTCTGACAGTGCGGCGCTCCCTCAGTACTGACCCTCTGACAGTACAGCACTCCCTCAGTACTGACCCTCTGACAGTGCAGCACTCCCTCAGTACTGACCCTCTGACAGTGCAGCACTCCCTCAGTACTGACCCTCTGACAGTGCAGCACTACCTCAGTACTGACCCTCTGACAGTGCGGCTCCCTCAGTACTGACCCTCTGACAGTGCGGCTCTCCCTCAGTACTGACCCTCTGACAGTACGGCACTCCCTCAGTACTGACCCCCTGACAGTGCAGAACTCCCTCAGTACTGACCCTCTGACAGTGCGGCGCTCCCTCAGTACTGACCCTCTGACAGTGCGGCGCTCCCTCAGTACTGACCCTCTGACAGTACAGCACTCCCTCAGTACTGACCCTCTGACAGTGCAGCACTCCCTCAGTACTGACCCTCTGACAGTGCAGCACTCCCTCAGTACTGACCCTCTGACAGTGCAGCACTACCTCAGTACTGACCCTCTGACAGTGCGGCTCCCTCAGTACTGACCCTCTGACAGTGCGGCTCTCCCTCAGTACTGACCCTCTGACAGTACGGCACTCCCTCAGTACTGACCCCCTGACAGTGCAGAACTCCCTCAGTACTGACCCTCTGACAGTGCGGCGCTCCCTCAGTACTGACCCTCTGACAGTACAGCACTCCCTCAGTACTGACCCTCTGACAGTGCAGCACTCCCTCAGTACTGACCCTCTGACAGTGCGGCACTCCCTCAGTACTGTCCCTCTGACAGTGCAGCACTCCCTCAGTACTGACCCTCTGACAGTGCAGCACTCCCTCAGTACTGACCCTCTGACAGTGCAGCACTCCCTCAGTACTGACCCTCTGACAGTGCAGGGCTCCCTCAGTACTGACCCTCTGACAGTGCGGCACTCCCTCAGTACTGACCCTCTGACTGTGCAGCACTCCCTCAGTACTGACCCTCTGACAGTGCGGCACTCCCTCAGTACTGACCCTCTGACTGTGCAGCACTCCCTCAGTACTGACCCTCTGACAGTGCGGCACTCCCTCAGTACTGACCCTCTGACAGTGCAGCACTCCCTCAGTACTGACTCTCTGACAGTGCAGCACTCCCTCTGTACTGACCCTCTGACAGTGCAGCACTCCCTCAGTACTGACCCTCTGACATTGCAGCACTCCCTCAGTACTGACTCTCTGACAGTGCAGCACTCCCTCTGTACTGACCCTCTGACAGTGCAGCACTCCCTCAGGACTGACCCTCTGACAGTGCGGCACTCCCTCAGTACTGACCTGTGACAGTGCAGCACTCCCTCAGTACTGAACATCTGACAGTGCAGCACTCCCTCAGTACTGACCCTCTGACAGTGCGGCACTCCCTCAGTACTGACCCTCTGACAGTGCGGCACTCCCTCAGTACTGACCCTCTGACAGTGCGGCACTCCCTCAGTACTGACCCTCTGACAGTGCGGCACTCCCTCAGTACTGACCCTCTGACAGTGCAGCGCTCCCTCAGTACTGACCCTCTGACAGTGCAGCACTCCCTCAGTACTGACCCTCTGACAGTGCGGCACTCCCTCAGTACTGACCCTCTGACAGTGCGGCACTCCCTCAGTACTGACCCTCTGACAGTGCGGCACTCCCTCAGTACTGACCCTCTGACAGTGCAGCACTCCCTCAGTACTGACCCTCTGACAGTGCGGCACTCCCTCAGTACTGACCCTCTGACAGTGCGGCACTCCCTCAGTACTGACCCTCTGACAGTGCGGCACTCCCTCAGTACTGACCCTCTGACAGTGCAGCGCTCCCTCAGTACTGACCCTCTGACAGTGCAGCACTCCCTCAGTACTGACCCTCTGACAGTGCGGCACTCCCTCAGTACTGACCCTCTGACAGTGCGGCACTCCCTCAGTACTGACCCTCTGACAGTGCGGCACTCCCTCAGTACTGACCCTCTGACAGTGCAGCACTCCCTCAGTACTGACCCTCTGACAGTGCAGCACTCCCTCAGTACTGACCCTCTGACAGTGCAGCACTCCCTCAGTACTGACCCTCTGACAGTGCAGCACTCCCTCAGTACTGACCCTCTGACAGTGCAGCACTCCCTCAGTACTGACCCTCTGACAGTGCGGCACTCCCTCAGTACTGACCCTCTGACAGTGCAGCACTCCCTCAGTACTGACTCTCTGACAGTGCAGCACTCCCTCTGTACTGACCCTCTGACAGTGCAGCACTCCCTCAGTACTGACCCTCTGACATTGCAGCACTCCCTCAGTACTGACTCTCTGACAGTGCAGCACTCCCTCTGTACTGACCCTCTGACAGTGCAGCACTCCCTCAGGACTGACCCTCTGACAGTGCGGCACTCCCTCAGTACTGACCTGTGACAGTGCAGCACTCCCTCAGTACTGAACATCTGACAGTGCAGCACTCCCTCAGTACTGACCCTCTGACAGTGCGGCACTCCCTCAGTACTGACCCTCTGACAGTGCGGCACTCCCTCAGTACTGACCCTCTGACAGTGCGGCACTCCCTCAGTACTGACCCTCTGACAGTGCAGCACTCTCTCAGTACTGACCCTCTGACAGTGCGGCACTCCCTCAGTACTGACCCTCTGACAGTGCAGCACTCCCTCAGTACTGACCCTCTGACAGTGCAGCTCTCCCTCAGTACTGACCCTCTGACAGTGCGGCACTCCCTCAGTACTGACCCTCTGACAGTGCAGCACTCCCTCAGTACTGACCCTCTGACAGTGTGGCACTCCCTCAGTACTGACCCTCTGACAGTGCGGCACTCCCTCAGTACTGACCCTCTGACAGTGCAGCACTCCCTCAGTACTGACCGTCTGACAGTGCGGCACTCCCTCAGTACTGACCCTCTGACAGTGCAGCACTCCCTCAGTACTGACCCTCTGACAGTGCAGCACTCCCTCAGTACTGACCCTCTGACAGTGCGGCACTCCCTCGGTACTGACACTCTGACAGTGCGGCGCTCCCTCAGTACTGACCCTCTGACAGTACAGCACTCCCTCAGTACTGACCCTCTGACAGTGCGGCTCCCTCAGTACTGACCCTCTGACAGTGCGGCTCTCCCTCAGTACTGACCCTCTGACAGTACGGCACTCCCTCAGTACTGACCCCCTGACAGTGCAGAACTCCCTCAGTACTGACCCTCTGACAGTGCGGCGCTCCCTCAGTACTGACCCTCTGACAGTACAGCACTCCCTCAGTACTGACCCTCTGACAGTGCAGCACTCCCTCAGTACTGACCCTCTGACAGTGCGGCACTCCCTCAGTACTGTCCCTCTGACAGTGCAGCACTCCCTCAGTACTGACCCTCTGACAGTGCAGCACTCCCTCAGTACTGACCCTCTGACAGTGCAGCACTCCCTCAGTACTGACCCTCTGACAGTGCAGGGCTCCCTCAGTACTGACCCTCTGACAGTGCGGCACTCCCTCAGTACTGACCCTCTGACTGTGCAGCACTCCCTCAGTACTGACCCTCTGACAGTGCGGCACTCCCTCAGTACTGACCCTCTGACTGTGCAGCACTCCCTCAGTACTGACCCTCTGACAGTGCGGCACTCCCTCAGTACTGACCCTCTGACAGTGCAGCACTCCCTCAGTACTGACTCTCTGACAGTGCAGCACTCCCTCTGTACTGACCCTCTGACAGTGCAGCACTCCCTCAGTACTGACCCTCTGACATTGCAGCACTCCCTCAGTACTGACTCTCTGACAGTGCAGCACTCCCTCTGTACTGACCCTCTGACAGTGCAGCACTCCCTCAGGACTGACCCTCTGACAGTGCGGCACTCCCTCAGTACTGACCTGTGACAGTGCAGCACTCCCTCAGTACTGAACATCTGACAGTGCAGCACTCCCTCAGTACTGACCCTCTGACAGTGCGGCACTCCCTCAGTACTGACCCTCTGACAGTGCGGCACTCCCTCAGTACTGACCCTCTGACAGTGCGGCACTCCCTCAGTACTGACCCTCTGACAGTGCGGCACTCCCTCAGTACTGACCCTCTGACAGTGCAGCGCTCCCTCAGTACTGACCCTCTGACAGTGCAGCACTCCCTCAGTACTGACCCTCTGACAGTGCGGCACTCCCTCAGTACTGACCCTCTGACAGTGCGGCACTCCCTCAGTACTGACCCTCTGACAGTGCGGCACTCCCTCAGTACTGACCCTCTGACAGTGCAGCACTCCCTCAGTACTGACCCTCTGACAGTGCGGCACTCCCTCAGTACTGACCCTCTGACAGTGCGGCACTCCCTCAGTACTGACCCTCTGACAGTGCGGCACTCCCTCAGTACTGACCCTCTGACAGTGCAGCGCTCCCTCAGTACTGACCCTCTGACAGTGCAGCACTCCCTCAGTACTGACCCTCTGACAGTGCGGCACTCCCTCAGTACTGACCCTCTGACAGTGCGGCACTCCCTCAGTACTGACCCTCTGACAGTGCGGCACTCCCTCAGTACTGACCCTCTGACAGTGCAGCACTCCCTCAGTACTGACCCTCTGACAGTGCAGCACTCCCTCAGTACTGACCCTCTGACAGTGCAGCACTCCCTCAGTACTGACCCTCTGACAGTGCAGCACTCCCTCAGTACTGACCCTCTGACAGTGCAGCACTCCCTCAGTACTGACCCTCTGACAGTGCGGCACTCCCTCAGTACTGACCCTCTGACAGTGCAGCACTCCCTCAGTACTGACTCTCTGACAGTGCAGCACTCCCTCTGTACTGACCCTCTGACAGTGCAGCACTCCCTCAGTACTGACCCTCTGACATTGCAGCACTCCCTCAGTACTGACTCTCTGACAGTGCAGCACTCCCTCTGTACTGACCCTCTGACAGTGCAGCACTCCCTCAGGACTGACCCTCTGACAGTGCGGCACTCCCTCAGTACTGACCTGTGACAGTGCAGCACTCCCTCAGTACTGAACATCTGACAGTGCAGCACTCCCTCAGTACTGACCCTCTGACAGTGCGGCACTCCCTCAGTACTGACCCTCTGACAGTGCGGCACTCCCTCAGTACTGACCCTCTGACAGTGCGGCACTCCCTCAGTACTGACCCTCTGACAGTGCAGCACTCCCTCAGTACTGACCCTCTGACAGTGCGGCACTCCCTCAATCCTGACCCTCTGACAGTGCAGCACTCCCTCAGTACTGACCCTCTGACAGTGCAGCTCTCCCTCAGTACTGACCCTCTGACAGTGCGGCACTCCCTCAGTACTGACCCTCTGACAGTGCAGCACTCCCTCAGTACTGACCCTCTGACAGTGTGGCACTCCCTCAGTACTGACCCTCTGACAGTGCGGCACTCCCTCAGTACTGACCCTCTGACAGTGCAGCACTCCCTCAGTACTGACCGTCTGACAGTGCGGCACTCCCTCAGTACTGACCCTCTGACAGTGCAGCACTCCCTCAGTACTGACCCTCTGACAGTGCAGCACTCCCTCAGTACTGACCCTCTGACAGTGCGGCACTCCCTCAGTACTGACCCTCTGATAGTGCAGCACTCCCTCGGTACTGACACTCTGACAGTGCGGCGCTCCCTCAGTACTGACCCTCTGACAGTACAGCACTCCCTCAGTACTGACCCTCTGACAGTGCAGCACTCCCTCAGTACTGACCCTCTGGCAGTGTGGCACTCCCTCAGTACTGACCCTCTGACAGTGCAGCACTCCCTCAGTACTGACCCTCTGACAGTGCAGCACTCCCTCAGTACTGACCCTCTGACAGTGCGGCACTCCCTCAGTACTGACCCTCTGACAGTGCGGCACTCCCTCAGTACTGACCCTCTGACAGTGCAGCACTCCCTCAGTACTGACCCTCTGACAGTGCGGCACTCCCTCAGTACTGACCCTCTGACAGTGCAGCGCTCCCTCAGTACTGACCCTCTGACAGTGGAGCACTCCCTCAGTACTGACCCTCTGACAGTGCAGCACTCCCTCAGTACTGACCCTCTGACAGTGCAGCACTCCCTCAGTACTGACCCTCTGACAGTGCAGCGCTCCCTCAGTACTGACCCTCTGACAGTGCAGCACTCCCTCAGTACTGACCCTCTGACAGTGCAGCACTCCCTCAGTACTGACCCTCTGACAGTGCAGCACTCCCTCAGTACTGACCCTCTGACAGTGCAGCACTCCCTCAGTACTGACCCTCTGACAGTGCAGCACTCCCTCAGTACTGACCCTCTGACAGTGCAGCGCTCCCTCAGTACTGACCCTCTGACAGTGCGGCACTCCCTCAGCACTGACCCTCTGACAGTGCAGCACTCCCTCAGTACTGACCCTCTGACAGTGCGGCACTCCCTCAGCACTGACCCTCTGACAGTGCGGCACTCCCTCAGTACTGACCCTCTGACAGTGCGGCACTCCCTCAGTACTGACCCTCTGACAGTGCGGCACTCCCTCAGTACTGACCCTCTGACAGTGCGGCGCTCCCTCAGTACTGACCCTCTGACAGTGCAGCGCTCCCTCAATACTGACCCTCTGACAGTGCGGCGCTCCCTCAGTACTGACCCTCTGACAGTGCAGCACTCCCTCAGTACTGACCCTCTGACAGTGCGGCGCTCCCTCAGTACTGACCCTCTGACAGTGCGGCACTCCCTCAGTACTGACCCTCTGACAGTGCGGCACTCCCTCAGTACTGACCCTCTGACAGTGCAGCACTCCCTCAGTACTGACCCTCTGACAGTGCAGCACTCCCTCAGTACTGACCCTCTGACAGTGCAGCGCTCCCTCAGTACTGACCCTCTGACAGTGCAGCGCTCCCTCAGTACTGACCCTCTGACAGTGCAGCACTCCCTCAGTACTGACCCTCTGACAGTGCGGCACTCCCTCAGTACTGACCCTCTGACAGTGCAGCACTCCCTCAGTACTGACCCTCTGACAGTGCAGCACTCGCTCAGTACTGACCCTCTGACAGTGCGGCGCTCCCTCAGTACTGACCCTCTGACAGTGCGGCACTCCCTCAGTACTGACCCTCTGACAGTGCAGCACTCCCTCAGTACTGACCCTCTGACAGTGCGGCACTCCCTCAGTACTGACCCTCTGACAGATTTGTCCCAGTGCTTTGGAAGAAACTGAGCCTCAAGATATGGTATCCAGATCCATGCAAATAATTTGAAATGTTTATAAATATTCTCAGAAAAGGGGATGCACAAATTGACATTTTCAGCTTCACGTTAGTGGAGCCAATCCCTGATTGGATCTGTATTTTGTTAATATATTTACGTCTGGCTGCACTGATACATTGTCATGTGAGAGTACCTTTAAGAAATGGGTGTTTTTATAGAATAATGTAGTGGGTGTACCTTTAGGAAATGGGTATTTATTATTGCAGTGATGTCAGAGAGTGGGTGGAGCTGGGCTGTCTGTCAGCTTTTTACTTTCGCCTTAGGCTTTTTGCTGCAGGGTGGGTTTGGTTTCATTTTTGTTTTGGAGAAGCTGCAATCACAGCAGGATGTGTGTGAATCTCTGCAAGCTTATAAAGGCGTTTTTAAGTCTTATGGATGTTAAAAGGAAAGCTAAAAGGATTATTTAGTGTTGTTGTCTTTGGGGGTTGTATTTGAATTAATGGTTGCCAAGATGTTCACTGTATGTTTTAAAAAGGTTAACTTGAGTTCATAGAATAAACATTGTTTTGCTTTTAAAAATACTTTTCCATTTCTGCTGTACCACACCTGTTGAGTGGGCCGTGTGCTCCCCATACCACAATCTATTAAAAGTTGTGGGTCAGGTGAACTCCATGATACACTTTAAGGTTCCCTAAACCCTAGTCCATAACAAATTGGGGGCTCGTCCGGGATAAAAGTCTATCTATTGGATTGGCTTAGTGAACTTAAAGAAAGTGAGGGGTGAACATAGTGGTTGCTTTTCAGGTGTGGTATTTTGGTTTAAGAAGGGAGTGTGTTGTGGACAATGGCTCTTTCAGAGTGGTCACATGCTGTACCTTACGGACAGTGGGGTGGA
Source organism: Scyliorhinus canicula (assembly GCF_902713615.1). NCBI lineage: Eukaryota > Metazoa > Chordata > Chondrichthyes > Carcharhiniformes > Scyliorhinidae > Scyliorhinus > Scyliorhinus canicula. Next base: position 269,672,397 of record NC_052148.1, on the reverse strand, counting down.
GACGGTCACACGCTGTACCTTACAGACAGAGACTAAAAGCAGACTGTTAGGTTTGGCAAAAATATTGCAGTTAACATTACCTGACAAAATGTCAAAAGATGAGGTAATTATGGCGGTGGCTAAGCATTCAAAGTTGCCTCAGATACAGTCTTACTCATTAGAAATGGCAAAGGTCCAGTTGCAGATTAAGCAACTTGACCATGAAAAATAATTAAAGTAGCTTGAATATGCAATGAGAGAAAAAGAAAGAGAAAGGGAGATACAGATCAGGGAAAAAGAAAAGGAGAGAGATGAATGAAACAAAGAAAGAGATAGAGAGGAAAAGGAAAGAGATAGAGAGGAAAGAAAAAAAGAGAGTTTGAACTTCAGAAAATGGCTATGAAGCGTAACAGTCAGTTAAAATTGGCAGATGTAAAGGGAAATATACAGTTGGAGGATAGTGATGAGGATAGTGAGAAAGAGCGTCATTGTCGAAGGCTTGGTGCGGATCGTTTTAAATATGTCCAAGCATTGCCAAGGTTTGACGAGAAGGAGGTGGAAGCCTTTTTAATTTCATTTGAGAAGGTAGCTAAACAAATGAAATGGCCACAGGACATTTGGGTATTACTGATTCAAATAAAGCTGGTGGGTTGGGCTAGTGACGTGTTTGCATCACTATTGGAGGAGGTATCTGGGGCATATGAGGAAGTGAAAAAATCCATATTAGGTGCATATGAACTAGTGCCTGAAGCTTACAGACAAAGGTTCAGAAATTTAAGGAAAGAATTTGGTCAAACATACTTGGGGTTTGAAAGGCTCAAACAGAGTAATTTTGATAGATGGATAAGGGATTTGAAAATAGACCAAACATATGAAGCTCTCAGAGAAATTATACTTTTGGGGGAGTTTAAAAATTCAATTCTTGATGTAGTGAGAACTCATGTGGAAGAGCAGAGGGTTAAAACTGTGAGGTTAGCAGCAGAAATGGCAGATGATTATGAATTAGTTCATAAATCAAAGCTTGTTTCCAACATCAGTTTCAGCCTGTGAGGGATAGAAACTGGGGACATGAGAAATACTCAAATGGTAGCATGGTGGTTAGCATCAATGCTTCACAGCTCCAGTGGTCCCAGGTTCGATTCCCGGCTGGGTCACTGTCTGTGTGGAGTCTGCACGTCCTCCCCGTGTGTGCATGGGTTTCCTCCGGGTGCTCCGGTTTCCTCCCACAGTCCAAAGATGTGCGGGTTAGGTGGATTGGCCATGCTAAATTGCCCGTAGTGTAAGGTTAATGGGGGGGATTGTTGGGTTACGGGTATACGGGTTACGTGGGTTTGAGTAGGGTGATCGTTGCTCGGCACAACATCGAGGGCCGAAGGGCCTGTTCTGTGCTGTACTGTTCTATGTTCTATGTTCTATGGTAAAGGTAAAGGTGATCTGATGGGGATTAATAAGGAGAGTGTACCTCAGATTAAAAAAGAAACCAGGAGGGTGGAAGAGACATGAAAAGTTTTGAATGTTTTCACTACAATAAACAAGGCCATGTAAAGTCACAGTGTTGGTGGTTGAAGAAAAGCACTGGGAAGGCTGATGTGGTAAAACAGGATAAGACAGTGGGGTTTGTTAAAGTGGTAAAGGAAAGCTCAAGTGAGGCAAAGGAAGATCAAAAGATTGTACAGCCTGATCATGGGGTGATTGATAAGAAGGTGCCAGATCTCTTCAAATAATTTACTTGCGTGGGTAAAGTTTATTCATATATGTCAGGAGGAGCAGGTAAAGCAGTCACAATTTTAAGAGATACAGGAGCTGGTCAATCTTTAATGGTAAGAGATGAGGAGTTATGTAATTTGGGAAGAATATTGTCAGAAAAGGTGATAATATGTGGAATTCAGGGTGAGAGGAGTAGTGTTCCATTATACAAGGTTGAAAAGTCCAGTGAAGAGTGGTGAAGTGGTAGTAGAAGTAGTAGGAGTAATAGATAAACTATCTTATTCAGGAATACAGTTTATCTTGGGTAATGATATAGCTGGATCGCAGGTGGGGGTGATGCCTACTGTGGTGGATAATACAGTGGAAAATCAGACAACTGAAGTGTTGAAGGACGAATATCCTGGGATTTTTCCAGATTGTGCAGTAACAAGGCGCAAAGTCACAGGTTAAGACAAGAGGAGAAATCAAAGAGTGAAGATGAAGTGGAAGTTCAATTATCAGAAACGATTTTTGATCGGATGGTTGAAAAAGAAGAACAGGTGGAGGATGAGGTGGATATTTTTAGTTCAGGAAAATTGGCGGATTTCCAACAGAAAGATATAGAAATAAAACAGATGTATCAGAAAGCATATACGGAAGAGGAATCTGAGTGTATGCCAGAGTGTTATTACCGTAAATTGATGTCTTGATGAGAAAATGGAGAAAGTTACATATGCATGTGGATGAAAAGTGGGCAGAAGTTCATCAAGTAGTATTGCCGGTCGGCTATAGAAAGGAAGTGTTACGAGTTGCACATGAGATACCAGTGGGAGGTCATTTGGGAATAAGGAAAACTCAAGCTAAAATACAGAAACATTTTTATTGGCCTGGACTACATAAAGATGTAGTTAAATTTTGTCAATCATGTCACACGTGTCACGTGTGACCCCATGATCAGGGGCTGGTTTAGCTCACTCGGCTAAATCGCTGGCTTTTAAAGCAGGCCAGCAGCACGGTTCAATTCCCGTACCAGTCTCCCCGGACAGGCGCCGGAATGTGGCGACTAGGGGCTTTTCACAGTAACTTCATTGAAGCCTACTTGTGACAATAAGCGATTTTCATTTCATAAGGAAACCCTCAAGCAGTGATAAAACCAGTGCCCTTAATACCCATTCCAGCATTTGAGGAACCTTTTCCAAGGGTCCTAATTGATTGCATAGGACCGCTTTCTAAAACAAAAAGTGGGAATCAATATCTTTTGATGAGAATGGATGTGTCCATTAGGTTTCCAGAAGCCATTCCAGTACGTAATATTACAGCTAAAAAGATTGTGGAAGAGTTACTTAAATTCTTTACTAGATATGGACTACCCACAGAAATACAATCGGATCAAGGATCAAATTTTACCTCAAGGTTATTCAAAGAAGTTATGGATACCTTAGGAATAAAACAATTTAAATCAACTGCGCACCATCCAGAATCGCAGGGAGTGTTAGAAAGGTGGCATCAGATATTAAAGACAACATTGAGGGCTTATTGTCATGATTATCCAGAGGATTGGGATAAAGGAATTCCATTCGTACTGTTTGCAATTAGGGATGTACTTAATGAGTCAACCAAATTCAGTCCTTTTGAACTAATTTTTGGTCATGAGGTAAGAGGACCACTTAAACTGATTAAGGAAAAATTGGTGAGTGAGAAATCGGAAATTACATTATTGGATTGCGTATCAAATTCTAGGGAACGATTAAATAGAGCAGGTGAATTGGCTAGACAACATTTAAAAGTTGCACAAAATGTGATGAAACGTGTAGCGGACAAGAAATCCAAAGTTCGTAGTTTTGGCAGTGGGGATAAAGTTTCAGTGTAGTTACCAGTGGTAGGTGAACCTTTAAAGCCAGGTTTTGTGGACATTATCAGATTGAAAGGAAATTAAATGATGTGAATTATGTGGTAAAAACACTAGATAGAAGGAAGACTCACCGAGTGTGTCATGTGAATATGCTTAAAAGGTACTTTGAAAGGGAAGGAGAGAAAAAAAGGAGGTTTTAATGATTCTAACTCAAAGTGATGAACCAAATCCACATGACTGTGAATTTGACATACCTCAAATTAAATTGGAAGCCTAAAAGCTTTGATAACCAATGCTCCTGTGTTGGAGAATTACAAGGGACTCTGTGATCAGATTGAACTAAAGTATCTGACTTTAAATGCCGAGGCGTAGAGAAATGGATGAATCGTGCAGATACCTTCTTGTTCAAAGAGACTGTCAATTGAGAAGGATTCCAGTTGGAGGAAGAAGAACAAAAAAGAACTATATTATTATACCTGTTTGCGTGTGTTGTTTTTTGAAACAAAAAAGTATATTTACTGTGTGTATTTTTTAAAGGATAGTGAAAAGGTGAAAAATGAAACCATCTTGACGTTGATGGGTTTTTTTTGGGGGGGGGGAGGTGTCATGTGAGAGTAACTTTAAAAATGGATATTTTTATAGAATAGCTGTAGTGGGTGTACCTTTAAGAAATGGGTGTTTATTATTGCAGTGATGTCAGAGAGTGGGTTGAGCTGGGCTGTCTGTCAGCTTTTTACTTTCGCTTTAGGCTTTTTGCAGCAGGGTGAGTTTGGTTTTATTTTAGTTTTGGAGAGGCTGCAATCACAGCAGGGTGTGTGAGAATCTTTGCAAGCTCATGAGTGTCCATTTGCTGATTTCAACTTGGTAACTGTTCTCAGTAGTGACGTTAAGCCTGATGTCTTTCTGTAAAAAGGTGTTTTTAAGTCTTATGGATGTTAAAAGGAAAGCTTAAAGGATTACTTAGTGTTGTCATCTTTGGGGGTTGTATTTGAATTCATGGTTGCTGAGATGTTCACTGTATGTTTTAAAAAGGTTGACTTGAGTTCACAGAATAAACATTGTTTTGCTTTAAAAAATACTTTTCCATTTCTGCTGTACCACATGTGTAGAGTGGGCCGTGTGCTCCCCATACCACAACCTATTAAAAGTTGTGGGTCAGGTGAACTCCATGACACACTTTAGGATTCTCTAAACCCTGACCCATAACAATATCAATCATACAGGACACGAGATTAAGGGTGAAGTCAAGAATATCTTTATTTATGTCAGTTTCAAAGTCTATTGATCATGTCAAATTTCATACGAATGCAGAATTTGAAAATTGTTTGTCCAGCAAAAATACAGATGATTGAGTTGAATTCAAGATACAATTCAGTTTGCAAAATGCATGATGTAAAACTGTAACGAAAGTAAATAGCTGTTTGTGAAGCAAAGTAGAAATAGATTTCGTAGGTTAGGTTAAGATGAATTCCGAGAGGGAGAGAGAGAAAGAGAGAGAACTTCAAGGTGATTTTGGAGAGCACGAGAGAGAGTTCTGTCCATGTCTCATAAGTAAAACATAATCGTTAAGATTCTATCCCCTTTCTAACTGTTATTTGGTTAAAATATTTAAAATTCATTTAATTCGATGAAAGGTCGATCAGGTTTTAAGAGATAATATGGCATGGGAGAACTTCTCTATGTTTCAAACCACCTGTTTCCCACCATGTTCTCCAGAACTGGGATGTTTGCCCAGTAATGGCAACTGAAGTGTTGGCTAGTGTAGACTTGAGAGATGAACAGACACTTCCAGCACTGATGAAGGTTCAACTCAATTTTATTAACTACCTCTAACTAACTAACACACGATGACTGTGGGTCTAAATGATGCTAATTTAAACTAGAGACTTAAGCCTTGTCCGAACCAGTTGATTCTCTCAGCCCGTGGTGTGAGTCTGTGCTGTGCTGGATGAGTTCCTGTTACACTCAAAGGCAGCACCCAGAATGAGTGGGAACTGTGGTGCCCTCTGCCTTTATAGTGTGTGTATTCTAACTGGTGATTGGCTGCGGTGCTGGTACATGTTGATTGGTCCCTGTGTGTGTCCATCAGTGTGTGTCTGCACCATGATATACTGGTGTATATTATGACAGCAACAATGAGTTTAAAGTCAGTCCAAACACTGACTTCCTTATCAGATCTTTCCCATGCTCTCAGAACTTTATGCTGTTATGGCTAATATATACGATTTTCAATAGTATAATGTCACCTAAATATTTTCTTTCCTTAAACCTTTATTACCTGTTAAAAACATAGGTTTCTATCAAATGGCCTGAACTTTACACTTCCCTGCTGGTGGGTTTTTAGTACAAATGGGCCTCCCGCTGGATTCCCGCCTTCCCCGGTCGCTCAGCGATTTTAAGCTGCGACCTCGGCCGGGCCGCCTGCCCTTTCCCCAACTGAGGCCAATTATTGATCACTGAAGGAACCCCCCCAACCACCACCACCATGACCCAGGCCTTCTTCATCCTCCCTGCCTGAGACCCCAAAAACTCACCTTTTGTTCTACTCCAGGGACCTTGGGCTGGATTCTCCGTTTTTGGGACTATGTCCCCACGCCATCGCAAACACTGTGGCCTTTCATACCAGAAATACTGGCGTGAAAAGGCCATTTGTCTATAGTCCTGCAGGGGGTTAGCAGGGACCCGTTGTGGATCTAGCAGCTTTAGCTGCAGATACGGACCCCCGCACTTCCGGGTCAGAGGCCGCGCATGTGCATGGCGGCGGACTCCAGCTGCCACACCGTGCTCCATGACAGACTCAGACCGTGGAGCTGGACCACCCAAATAGTGGCCCTGATGGGCCGCGCGCCCGACCTGGACCGCCCACCCAAAAATAGCCCGGTCCAGTATGGTGGTGGTCACGACCATGGTGGCCGCGGACTGAGTCCACAGCTGCCATGTGAGTATCCCGAACAGCAGGACCACGTTAGATTCACAGCATGGGGACTTCGGCCAGTCAGGTGGGGGGGGGGGGGGGGGGGAATGGTCGGATGGGTCTCCAGCAATGGCCGCAGGTAGGGAATACGCGGCGTGCGTACTCGGCTTTTCGGGGTCCGGAGAATCGGGGAACCGGCGCTGGTCCTGATTCCATGCGGAAAACTGGTGTCGGCGGGGGAGGTGTTCCCCGTCAACTCATCGGATGGCAAGGTGGGAAACCATGTGAGTTATCCCGGCTGCTGTCTATTATACCAGTCTGGGGTGGAGAGTCCAAACGAGGGGAAGGTGCTTCGAGTGGGCAAAGAGCCAGAAAGTGTTTGGAAAAGCGAATTGTTCGGTAAACCAGCGAATCGCTGAAAACAACCGAAGAAGAGGAAGCCATCACTGTGTTCAACAATGCTGCTCTCTAATTACAGACTTGTCTTCTCACCAGCCAGGCTCCGCAGTCATATAATAAAGTGCAGCCTTTCAGCCTGTCACAGCAGGGAGCAAGAGAAATGCGCTTCTCTGTCCATAACGACAAGCTGTAGTCAAGGTGCCTTTTAAAAAAAGGCAGGGCTGACAGATAGTTAACATTCCCACTGTCAGGGTCTACTGTCTGAGCATGCCCATTTCTGGGTTGTCAGGAGATTGAGTGTAGTTTGCGGGTGGGTGGGGGGTGGGGGGTGGGGGGGAAGAGTGTACGTACAGTTGCACCTTGCCTACATTGCAGCAAGATGAATGTGCACATTGTCACCCTCTCCCGTGCTGCTCCCCCGAGTCATTAGGCTGACAATACAGTAATTGATGGCTTGACATGGGAGTCTGTTATGAAGCTGCCCCTCTCTCCCACTTTTGAAGGTGGCCCCTGCTCACTATTTAAACAGCGTGTGGTTATCGAGTATGTCAGCACATCTGTCTTCCCGTCCAGATTCCCGTCGTCTAAGTAATGACATGGAAACGGCACAGGATCCGCTGATGGATGCTGGCGTCAAAAAAGGTTACTCTTGTGCTGAGGGGCTTCTGTAGGTGGAGGTGACTCAGTAATGGCCGGCGTGTTATTCTTAATGTACTGGGAACAGCTGAGCATAACTTGGTTAACTCTTTACAAGAGCAAGTAATATACTGCGGCGTGGGCGGAAACAAAGAGTTGTTAAGCTCTGCAATCTGCTACAAGTCATCTTATTAACTGGGTCAAAGGTCATGCATTCAAACCAAATGCTTGGCACTTGTCCCCACTATGATGTTGTACAGTGCTGTAGGGTATGCAATGGCCTCTCTTTGATAGTGTGCTGATATGTTTTCGGAAATAAAATGGAGATAAAGCATACTTTAAAAAAAATCTCACTAATACAATTCTGCTCCAGGATGTACACAGGAAGAGACCATTCAGCTCTGCGCGTCTATGTCGGTTTTTATGCTCCATTGAGCTTCCGCCCAATGTCATTCTGTGCTTTTCCCCCTCATATGTTTATCCAGCTTCTGGTTAAGTACACCCATACTATTTACCTCAACCCGTGCCTGGTTGGGTTTCCTCCGGGTGCTCCGGTTTCCTCCCACAAGTCCCGAAAGACGTGCTTGTTAGGTGAATTAGACATTCGGAATTCTCCCTCAGTGTACCTGAACAGTGACGACGAGGGGATTTTCAAAGTAACTTCATTGCAGTGTTAATGTAAGCCTACTTGTGACACTAATAAAGATTTTATTATTATTGTGGCGGCGAGTTCCATTTTAATTCCTTGATGAATTCTGTTCACATAACACATAATATTTACAGAAAAGGATGTTTCTTATGTACAATTGTACATGTACCCTTCCTTCAGCCCTCCCCCTTTCCTTTCTCTCTCTTCCCCCCCCCCCCCCCCCCCCCCCCCCATTGATAGTCAGGCTCCATCCTGGCCCCTTCCTCCGCCATGGGCGTTGTAGCGTTATATTCTTTCTTTCATTTTGTCAGTCTTGCTGTTACCCCTGTGGCTTCACTGAGGGCTCTCTGCCTCCCCCCCCTCTCTTTTCCCATGTCCCCACCTTAAATGTTTGCATCTTATTTAAATGCTTACTACCTTGGGCCAAAAGTCCATTTGATTTATATGTGCAAGAGATGGTGCTTGAAGGAGACATTATGAGTCTCAAGTACAACATTTAATGTATCCCAAGTTCCGATGATATTGCTAAAGTGCATTTATTGATCCTTTTAAAAACTCTCACATAAATTAAGTCTGTCGGTGGCGATCATTGTGAAAATTATACTGTGAAAATTATAAATGCTAGTTTTTCCAAACATTTGGGAGTCTATCGTTTTACTCTGCTATCAAGAAATAAAAAGCTTGCAAAGTTATTTTTATCAGAGTTCTCTATCCTCATTTCAAAATTAGGAAAGATGCGAAACAAGGTGCTGACTCATTATCACCTATTTTACGCTAACCCAGTCAATCAAAATGACCCCTTTCCGGTCTTTAGAATTTGCTGCAACAAACGTTATCTTCATTGCCTGAGTGGTGGTTTCCATGATGAATTGTTGACTTTTAAACCACCAAATTCACATTTTTACAACCGCCATGGAGAAACCTGGAACCAAAATAATCAAATTCATTGAATGACTCCCAAATGGTGAAATTACCAACAAGATTCCACTTTTTGTAGCTTTCACTTTAACACAAATCAGAACCAATGCAAATTACACTCAAACTAACCAGCAAGTGATACTTCAAATACATTGGTGAACCTCACTTTAAACGGTTGATACAACAAAGATATGGGGCAAAATTCTCCCCTACCCGGCGGGGCGGGGGGTCCCGGCGTAGCGGAGTGGCGCCAACCACTCTGGCGTCGGGCCTCCCCAAAGGTGCGGAATTCTGCACACCTTTAGGGGCTAGGCCCGCGCCGGAGCGGCTCCCGCTCCGCCGACTGGTGCCAACGGCCTTTGGCGCCACGCCGCCTGGTGCCGGGGCTGGCCGAAAGTCCTTCGCCGGTCGGCGTAAGTCCGCGCATGCGCCAGAGCGTCAGCGGCTGCTGACGTCACCACCGGCACATGCGTGGTGGAGTGGGTCTCTTCCGCCTCTACCATGGTGGAGGCCGTGGCGGCGGCGGAAGAAAAAGAGTGCCCCCATGGCACAGGCCCGCCCGCCGATCGGTGGGCCCCGATCGCGGGCCAGACCACCGTGGGGGAACCCCCCCCGAGGTCCGATTGCCCCCCCCCCCCAGGACCCCGGGGCCCGCCGGCACAGTGGTGGTTTAAACCACGTCGGCGGGAGAGGCCTGACAGCGGCGGGACTTCGGCCCATCGCGGGCCGGAGAATCGCCACGGGGGGCCCGCCGACTGGCGGGGCGCGATTCCCGCCCCCACCGATTCCCGGGTGGCGGAGAATTCTGGCCACGGCGGGGGCGGGATTTACGCCAGCCCCGGTTGATTCCCTGACCCTGTGGGGGGTCGGAGAATTCCGCCCATGTCTTCTGCAATCACAAGCTTCGTTCGCCGGACAAAATGGCAACTTTTCAACTCGGCCTCTGGTACATAGGATATCTTATTTTCCTACTAATATTTTGTGTGCTATTCACACTCCTTCTATGATTCAGTCCCTTTTGGCTCGGTTGTCCATTGCTTCCCCAAAAGTTTTGAGACCTCTATTTTTCCTTTTACTGACAAATAGAGCACTGACCTTGTTTTTTTAGAGAGCTTGGCTTGCATCTAAACATATCATGAGTTTTCTGTAGCACTTCATTGTATCTACATGGGCATGCTAATTGCTTTCTGCCTCCAAATCTCCTTTGTGTCTGAAGCTCTCCCTTGTGTCCACCAGTCACCTCTAGCATTAACTTCCTTCCTGTTGGTGCTGCTTCCAGGTCAAGGGTTACCAGGCCTCGTGGACCAGTATGTCTTATTATCCAAGAAAGTGACAATCAATCGCTTTACGATTGATGCAAACTCTTAAAAGACCTGTTCAAGGATTCTTAAAAACAATTACAGATTCCACACATTTTGAAGAAATCAGAAATTTCCTTGACTGCACCTGCTGCTTTGCCAAAAGTCAACACAACGTCTGCTGGCTCTTTGCAAAAGCTAATCGCTCAGCCCAATTCCCTGGCTTACTCCTCAGGTGTCTTCTTTTGCTAATTATTTATCCACTTCCTTTTTGAAACTGTTAGTGTCGACATTCCATGCCTCAATAACTACCTGTGTAAAGATATTCTCATTCTCATAATGATCTAACTCTAAATCTTCTCACCAACTCTTATCAAAGCCCCACTGAACTCTATCTCATCTGAGCATCTCTCTCATATCCCTATTCCAATGAAAATAACTCAATTTTCTCCATCGCCTCCCCAAAGCTAAATCTTCCTATCTCCAATATCATCTTATTACATCTAAATGTAAAGAAAGAATTTACATTTATAAAGCAGCTTTCACCAACCCAGGGCACGCACAATGGCAGGTGGCACGGTGGCACAGTGGTTGGCACCGCTGCCTCACAGTGCCAGGGACCCGGGTTCGATTCTGGCCTTGGGTGACTGTGGAGTTTGCACGTTCTCCCCGTGTCTGCGTGGGTTTCCTCCGGGTGCTCAGGTTTCCTCCCACAGTCCAAAGATGTGCAGGTTAGGTGGAATGGCCATGGTAAAAATTGCCCTTTGGTGTCCAGGCATGGGCAGGTTAGGTTGTGGGGTTACGGGGATAGGGCGTGGTGCATGGGGGAGTGGACATGGGTAGAGTGGTCAGTCGAAGGGTCAGTGCAGTTCAATGGGCCGAATGGCCTCCTTCTGCACTGTAGGGATTCTATGATTCTATATGTACTGAACCACTTCAAAAATATATTTGAAGTGTATTCTGAATATTGACCATTAAGAGTAACCCTTGAGCTCATTCTTACTGTTGAAATTCCAACAGCCAGTTAAATGCATAATAGTAATTTAATTAGCTTTGATTAAGGCTGGTTAGTTGGACACTTTTACTTAAAAGGAAAGTTAATAATGGCTTCAGAAATGACAGCACTCTTAAAAGGAATGTGAGCAGCAAATTACCCTTGTGAGTTATGCAGAGCTAATGGCTAGTTCCCCGAATTTAATGTTAATTTGTCCAAGGGCTGGGTTGTCGTGGAGTATCTGAGAGAGTGTAGAAAATTGATGAGATTGACGACTTCCACTATCCTCCCAAACTCCAGTGCCCAGATTGTAACCTTTGCCTGGATTTATTGCTCGATGCACCGAACCTTTCTGGAGTACAGCCGGTCAGTCTTCATCACAGTTTCATTTGTAAAGTACAACGTCATTCTGAAGAGACACTCTGAATTTCCTGATGATAGGACAGAGAGAGAGAGACGGAGCAATCAGCTCTTAAATCACTGTGCATGCAGCAATCAAGCATGTCACACGAGTGCAGAAACAGGAGAATACAACATTAGAATATTGTGAGGGGCATAGAGAGTGGGTAGTCAGAGACTTTTTCCCAGAGTAGAGGGTTCAATTACTAGGGGGCATAGGTTTAAGGTGTGAGGGGCAAGGTTTAGAGGAGATATACGAGGCAAGTTTTTTACACAGAGGGTAGTGGGTGCCTGGAACTCGCTGCCGGAGGAGGTGGTGGAAACGGACGATAGTGACATTTAAGGGCGTCTTGACAAATACATGAATAAGATGGGAATAGAGGGATACAGACTCCAGAAGTGTAGAAGATTTTAGTTTAGACGGGCAGCATCGTCAGCGCAGGCTTGGAGGGCCGAAGGGCCTATTCCTGTGCTGTACTTTTCTTTGTTCTTTGTTGTTTGAATACTTGGCTGGCGAGGTGGTGTAGGAGGGAGATTCCCGCGGCACTGGGACCTGTTCTGGGGAAAGTGGGATCTGTACAAGCTGGGTGGTCTACACAAGAACAGGAATGGGTGGGCGGCACGGCGGCGCAGTGGTTAGCACTGCTGCCCTTGGCACTGAGGACCCAGGTTCGATCCTGGCCCGGGGTCCGTATGGAGTTTGCACATTCTCCCCTAATGATGTGCAGGGTAGGTGGATTGGCCTCGCTAAATAGTCCCTTAATTGGAAAAGAATAATTGTGTACTCTAAATTTATTTTTTAAAAATGGACAGGAATGGGGCAAATGTCCTTGGAGGGAGACCTCCTAGTGTTGTTCTGGAGGGTTTAAACTAGGTAGGCAGGAAGACGGGAATCTAACGGCACATTCAGATAGGACAAATTCAGATAGAGCAGGAAGTGGATTACAGAAAATTAGCGAATGACTCTGAAAGACAGATGAAGCGATGGTTAAAACGTGCACAGCACATTAATTTGGCAGTGTCAACTATTTAAACGCGAGCAATGAGATAGAGAAATACAGCACAGAACAGGCCCTTCGGCCCACGATGTTGTGCCGAACTTTTGTCCTAGGTTAATCATAGATCATAGAATTTTGGACACTAAGGGCAATTTATCATGGCCAATCCACCCAACTTGCACATCTTTGGACTGTAGGAGGAAACCGGAGCACCCGGAGGAAACCCACGCACACACGGGGAGGATGTGCAGACTCCACACAGACAGTGACCCAAGCCGAAATCGAACCTGGGACCCTGGAGCTGTGAAGAAATTGTGCTATCCACAATGCTACCGTGCTGCCCTTAAGAACAAATTAATCTACAGTCCATTATTCTACCCTAATCCATGTACCTATCCAATAGCTGCTTGAAGGTCCCTAACGTTTCTGACTCAACTACTTCCACAGGCAGTGCATTCCATGCCCCCACTACTCTCTGGGTAAAGAACCTACCTCTGACATCCCCCCTATATCTTCCACCATTCACCTTAAATTTATGTCCCCTTGTAATGGTTTGTTCCACCCGGGGAAAAAGTCTCTGACTGTCTACTCTATCTATTCCCCTGATCATCTTATAAACCTCTATCAAGTCCCTCATCCTTCTCCGTTCCCTAATGTAGCAAGAAAATCCGATGAGCTGAGGGCACTAACAGTCACATGGCAGCATTGGTGTCATGGAAACCTGGCTTAAAGGCGGGCAAAATTGGCAACTCAACATCTCTGGACTGGTGTACAGACAGGATAGAGTGGGATTGTTAGAGCCGTGAGGAGGGATGATGTACTGAAGGAAGCATCAAATGAGGCCATATGGGTTGAGCTCAGAATTGAAAAGGGGGCAGCAACACTTCTAGGATGCTACTCTACACCCCTAAATAGTGCGAGGGAGATAGAAGAGCAAATATGCAGGCAGAGGTCTGAGTGCAAAAACAATAGGTCAGCAATAGTTGGGGGCATCAACTACCCGAATGCCAACGGGGAGATGAACAGCGTGAAGGGCACAGAGGGTACGAAATTTCTTCAATTGTATTCAGTAGCACCCTTTTAGTCAACACAACAAGTCCAACGAGAGGGAGCGCATTTCTGGAGTTAGTCTCAGGAGATGAGATTGTTGCTCGTTTTACTGGAGTGTATTAACACGCCTCCGTTTAAAGGCCGTGTGCTTAACACTGCTATGGCTCTGTGTATGTAATTATACTCAGGAGTCGCCAGGTGCCGTATTTAGACACCTCACAAGTATATCAAGGTCAGGTTCAAAGTAATAAATCTGTACATCGATTAGTAAGTCCAAACGATTGATATTTATTATGACAAATATAATAAATACACATGCATACGCTAAAGAGACCAACTTCTAATACTAAACAACTAAAATACTTATCTAGACAGGAACAGGCAAGGTCAGGGAGCAAGGCCTTTGTCCCGTTCTTGGTCTGCAACTCTCAGGTACTTAAAGTTGTCAGGGTCTAGCAAAGTCTGGATCACGTAGCGATCGTTGTAGTGGCACTTACAGTTCGATGGCTGATGCTCAACGGCCGGTGCTGAAACTGGAGTCAAGATGCGATGTAAGAAGTCTGGGCCGGAGTCTGGAAGCAACAGACCGAACCATGTGCGGGGTCTATTCTTATAGTCCCTAGAAGTCCGTGCCCCTTTGGGGCGGGTCTTTTACCTGCCATGTATCGATTGGGCCTTTCCCAATCGATATCTTCTAAACCCCCCAATCTGAGGGTCGTTTCTCGATGGGTGGGCTGTCCCTATGGTTCTTTGTGTTGGATACAGTGGTGCCGTTCTGTCTGGGCGTCTACTCAAAAGTATCCATTCATACTTAAATGTTTCTATTGTGTGGGGTCTGGATCTGGATCACCTCATTACTATGTAGATCTTGTTGCCATTTACACCTTTGGCTGAAACTCTGCACCTGGCCACAAACTGGTTTCTGTACGTGCAGAATGCTAATTAGTCTTCTGCAAACTGCTTGTCCTTGCTAAGACTGTTTTTCCCTGCAGCCTTAGCAGTTCTCCATTTTGTAGCCCAGTGTCCATCATTCTCGGTGGCTACATTCCCTCCTTGTGATCCTCACAAGAAATTGTGAAGGATCACCTATGCACGTTTCTTCGAGTGCCTTTGGGTGCCTCTTTGGGTTCCCTGACCTTAGCAAGTTCCTGGGCGTCTACTCTGTCTTTAACTATGGGGAAAAAATTTTTATCTGACATTTCTACTTGGCGCTATGTCAAAGGGGACATGCATTACCAATAACCGGGAACCTCTACCTATCACAAGTACTATCCTTATCTTACTTTAAACATTTTATTACAGTCTAAAAACCTTATCCATTCACACCACATTACATATCACTTTCTGACTCGGCAGTCGAGTTCAGAATAATATAATACATTGGTATCTTTATTAACATATTGCTTTATTCATTGAGGGGCTGGGGGGATTGGTGAAAACCGAAAATAGGGGATTGAACTCCGTAAACGGTTGAGGGGCAGGAACGGGAGGCTCTCCTTCTCCATTTCCTCAACCTGAGGGTCTGTACAATTACGCACAGGATTGCAATCACCAACAGTGATTCAATCACGTACGACATTGAATACCATGTCATGAATTTTGTGCACCAGGTCTGAACTTCGCTGATCAGAGCTGAGCACGGGGAAGTTGGTGTGAGGGAAACATTGACAGCGGGGGTTGTGGGAGAAACGTGACTTGCTTCCACATATACAAATACAACATTTAACAGTAATAGGTAGGCTTCCATCATGGTCTTCTCTTCGTTCTCTTTGTTCTCTTCCTCCTGTATGGCCGATCCCTGCCGTGAACCCTCTTTCGACTCTTCGAAAGCTATGGGATCAAGCACAGTATCTGTCAATACACAGTTTAATATCCGTACTTGCTAGTGTATCTGTCCTCTCATTCCAATTGACCCATTAAATGACTGGCCAAGTCACACCCTGTGACTCCCCTCATTTTTTTTTTTTCAAAAGCGAATTTTAGGAACAGAATACACCTAACAACTTTCCTCCTGCGAGCCGTCTCGCAGGTCTTGCAAATTTACCATCCGAATGTTCCTGGATGTAAATAGCATGTGGGATGGCGGCCTAAGGGCTGCCTAACGAAAAATGAAAACAAATTTTGAAACAAAGGTCGAATGGGTTGCGTAAGGGCCGCTACGGGTAAGATTTGGATGGGATCCCCGGGTAAGGCGTGCTGTGCCGTACCCGAGCTTGGCTGACCAAAGTGGGTTCTCAGACAGGGCGGGTCCTCAATGCCGTTTCTCCACTGCCTGAGTAACCTGGAATGAACGGGCAAGAATGTGTTAACCATGGGTTTGCAGCCTCTATTCGCCGAATAGAGGGGCACCTAAAAAACAAGGGAGGAGCCAAGATGCTCCAACATCTAAAAACAGGGAACAAGTCGTGAACCGTGTCGGTTCACCAGAGGATACAACTGAAGTTCTCAAAGGTTTCAGCGGAGAAACTAGTGTGCGTGTAAGGTGGTCACAATCTTTACAGCTGAAAAGATCTCCAATCAAACCATTGGATTGGGAACCGAAGTTCTCAAAGGTTTCTGCGGACAAGCTAAAGTGTGTGCGAGGTGGTCACAAGCTTTTCGGCTGAAAAGAAGGTGTCCAACCTCCAACTGAACCATTAACATTAAAGACAAACAAACATAAACTTACAAACAAAACATACGTGCAGGTTCCATCAGAAAAGATATCGCTTCCCTCAAGCGGTTCCTATTTTACATCATCTGGACACCTCACTTTTTCTCTGCCTCTGTGAACAGGGTCACAAAGGGGTTGCCGTATCGGGAGTCAGACACCGTGTCGTCCTGCTCTCCCGGATCCCACACCCTTGTGTGGATCAGGCATGCAATTTTGGAATTATGTGACCGGGGGTCACTTTCATCGTTACGGACAAGTCTGTATGAATTGTCCCTGTGCCAAAGTGTTGGGTCCAAACTTAAATGGGCACTGCCGGGGTAGTCGGGGTCGGGTGGTGGGTCTGGATATTTGATATAGGTGACTTCCATGGGGTCACTGGAGTCGGGGTCGTAGTCGCTGCAGTGTGGGCTGTAGGGTTGTGTGCTGTGGCTGTCCTCAAAGTCAGTGTCAGTATTGCTGTCTCTGCTGTGGCAGCTTGTGGGTGTTTCGGGGCGTGGTCTGTAGTGGTCAGTGGGCGGAGTCGTGGGCGAGTCCGATGATGAACTGGTCTGTGAGGGGGATGGTGGAAACGTGTCTCTAGTGGGCGGGGCGAGGTGTTCTGCTGCGTCTAGCAGGACATGGTGTGCGTGGTTAGACTGTGTTCCATATGCCTTCAGTTGGTTAATATGGAACCACGCAGTCTTTCCATTGGGGTATTTTATCCTGTAAACTGAGGGGCTAATTTTGTCCGAAATTGAATACGGGCCTGAAAATTTTGGTGCCAAAAAACTGCTAGGGTTATACACAGATAGCATTACCTGTTGCCCAACTTGGAATTCTGTGGGGTGTACGTTCTTATTAAAGCAGGCTGTGCTTTGTCTGCGGCGTTTTCCTAGTTGAACTGCGGCTGCGATCTGTGCAGACCTCACAGTCTCAACTAGGTCTTTAACAGCTTTCTCGTGCGTGAGGGCCGTCACTTCGGGGCTAGTCATGTCCAGTCCTAAAAGGAATTCTGTACCTTTCATAGGGCGTCCGGTCATGAGTGTGTGTGGGGTGAAACCTGTAGATGTGGAAACCGTATTTCTGATGAACATTAGTGCAAATGGGAGTACTGAATCCCATGTAGAATTGTTCTCTTGAACCATTTTTCTAAGGGTCGATTTTAGGGTCCGATTCATGCGCTCTACAATCCCGCTGGACTGTGGGTGATACGCAATGTGAAAATTTTGTTTAATGCCGAATATGGTCAGGACGTTCTTCATGACACGTCCTGTGAAGTGAGATCCCTGGTCCGAATCAATACTTCTAGGTAAACCCCATCTCGTGAAGATGTGGTGGGTCAGGATCTTTGCAGCTGTCTTAGCTGTATTCGTGCGTGAGGGGAATGCCTCTACCCATTTGGTAAAGGTATCAATTACAACCAGCACGTATTTATAGCCATTCCTACAAGGGGGCAATGGTCCTATAAAGTCGATCTGGAGGTTTGTCCAGGGGCCATTAACTGGTCGAGTATGCCGAAGCTGTGCCTTTTTGGAATACCTCTCCAGGTTATTCTGGGCGCAAATAAGGCCATTCTCAATGTAATGGGTTACATCGGTCCTTAGGTTAGGCCACCAACAGAGTTGCCTGAGGTGCCTCGTGGTCGGGTCGATCCCTTGATGTCCGTGTCCGTCATGGAACAAGGCAATCATTTGGTTTCTGTCCTGCTGCGGGACCACATAAAGCTGGTCCTTGATGATCACACCCTCATGTGTGGTCAGAGCGTGTCGGAACTTATCATACTGAGGCACAAAATTGCCTTTAAAAATCTCCCTGAGATCCTCATCCTGCTTCTGTGCCTCTGCTAAATCCTTAATGTCTGTCTGAGACTTGAACTGCACTCATAGACATAGAACAGTACAGCACAGAACAGGCCCTTCGGCCCTCGATGTTGTGCCGAACAATGATCACCCCACTTAAACCCACGTAACCCGTATACCCGTAACCCAACAATCCCCTCATTAACCTTACACTACGGGCAATTTAGCATGGCCAATCCACCTAACCCGCACATCTTTGGACTGTGGGAGGAAACCAGAGCACCCGGAGGAAACCCACGCGCACACGGGGAGGACGTGCAGACTCCACACAGACAGTGACCCAGCCAGGAATCGAACCTAGGACCCTGGAGCTGTGAAGCATTGATGCTAACCACCATGCTACCGTGAGGCCCCTTACAGGGGCCTACACAGGGGCGCTAGCTGGTGCGCTAGCTGGGGGTGTCCAAAAGTGTCCTCGCCTGGAACCTGCTTTAGCCAGTGCGTCGACTTTTATATTTCCATGGGGGGGATGACCTATGGTGGCTTCTAACTTTTATAATGCCAAAGGTCCTATCCTTCTCTTTGTCTAGGATGTGGCGGAGTAAAGGGGCTGATGGAAGGGGTTTCCAGTCTGCGGAGACAAAACCTCGTGTCTTCCACAGGGGTAGAAAATCTGTTAAGCTGTTGCAGACGTATAGACTGTCCGAGTATATGTCTGCCGGGCTGGGGACAGAATCGGGGTGGTCCACTATGTAAGCTATGGCCGCGAGCTCTGCTGCCTGCGCGCCTAAGTGACCTGGCAATTTTAGTGCTATTTCTTCAAGTGCGCGACCCTGCGCGTCCTCGACATAGATGCCGCATCCAGTGATACGCTCACCATCTAAAACCGTGGATGAACCGTCCACGTATATCTTCAGTGGGCCACACGTGTCTGTGTGTTGGGGGCTTTGTCTTGGGTTCCCTATCTTCCTGGGGGGTGTCTTCGCTATGAAGGGTCCTGTGTTGTGTAGGGGTGCTACAATTTCACATTCATGGGGCTGTCCTGGATATTGGAGGTTGTCGGCTAAAAATGTGTGTGTCCGGGTCCATTTTACCGTAATGTCGCGTCCTTGTAAAAGTAGTGTCCACCTAGCTGCCCTAATCTGGCTAACTGAACCGTCCTTCAGTCGACCGTCTAGGAGTAACTGTGTGGGGGTGTGCTCGGTCAAAATGGTGATGGGGTTGAGTCCGGTAATGTAGGAAAAGTATTGAACTGCCCAGAAAACTGCTAGGAGGTGTCTCTCGCAGGCTGAGAATCCTTGTTCTACTGGGTCTAAAAGTCGGGAGGCATAAGCCACTGGTCTTAGCTGCTCGTGCCGTTCCTGAAGTAACACGGCCGAGAGGGTCAGATCTGTGCTCGCTACCTCTATTGCATAGGGGGAAAGTTGGTCTGGGACTTGTAGCGCGGGTGCTGCGCTAAGGGCTTTCTTTAACTCTTCCACAGCCTCTGTATGCTGTGGAAGCCATTCCCAAGGGGCTCCTTTCTTAAGGAGGTCTGAGAGTGGGGCTGCCTTTGTCGCGAATCCATCGATGTGGTTCCGACAGTACCCAACCAGTCCTAAGAACGACCGGAGGGCTGAAACATTCTGGGGAAGGGGCAATTTGACAATCGAATCAATCCTTTTGAATTCGATCTCGCGTTTGCCGTGCGTGATGACTGTACCCAAATACATCACTTTATTTTCCAATATCTGGGCCTTTCTGGGGTTAACTTTACATCCAATTGAGGTTAAAAGTTCCAGGAGCTCGGCCAGAAGCGTAATGTGCTCTGCCTTTGTGTCTGTCTGCAGTAATAGGTCGTCCACATACTGTACCAGACATTCGGGGCGGGAACATTTTTCTAAACCATTCGCCAGCTGTCGGTGGAAAATGGAGGGGGAATTGTGGAATCATGTGGGAGGCATGTCCACGTATACTGCTGTGCTTTGAATGTGAAGGCAAATTTGTACTGGCACGCCTTTGCCAATGGGATTGACCAGAAGCCATTGCTAATGTCCAATACGGTGAAGAATTTGGAGTTGAGTCCCTGTTTGAGCATGGTCTCGGGACTTGTTACTACCGTGGGGGCTACTGCTGGGGTTACTTTATTGAGCTCCCGATAATCGATGGTCAGACGCCATGATCCGTCGGGCTTTCTCACTGGCTAAATAGGAGCATTATTGGTCGAGGCTACTGTTCTAAGCACCCCTTGCTCCAATAAGCTACCTATCACTTTCTCTATCTCTCCCTCTGCTTCTAGGGGAAATCTGTATTGTTTCTGTGGTCGGGGGTCAGGTCCGGTAACGTGAACTTGTCCAGTCATTCTGCCGCAGTCGTGCCGGTGACTGGCAAATGCTGTCCTGTGTTTGTTTAAAACTGCTCTCACTTGTCTGTCCGTGTTTAGTGTAGTCAGGTCAAATGAATAGTCGCCTACTGCGCTAATCCGATTAGCGTACTCTCCAACTGTGAGAGTAGCGGGTGCTCTGTCTGATCTTGCCATTCGCCAGACACACTGGTTGACTGGGTCGAACGACAGGCTATGGGCATTCATAAAATCTATTCCCAGTATGTGTTCTGCTGAACGGGGAAGATTTACTAGAACGACGGGGTGTTTGGTGGAAATGTTCCCTAGCTGGATTGCTACGGGTGCTGTAATGTGTCCCTGCTGCGAGTGTCCTGTGAAACCGCTAAGTGTGATGGTGGAGGTGGTCGGCCACGTGTCTGCCTGTGCCGTGGTGGTGGAGTTAATTGTGGTGCGGGACCCTCCTGTGTCCCAAAGTAACTCTATGGGCTTCCCTCTAACCTTAGCTGTGACTACCGGTCTTCCGGATTGATCCCAAAGAGTGTCACAGACCCAAGTGGGGGAGCCCGAACACCGTCAGTCCGTCCCGTCCACATTGGTCTGTCCTGACTGTATCCCTATACTATGGATCGGCTTTGCTTTGTTTCTATTCAGAGTGCCTGTCTGCTGGCCTCTCTGTGATCTTTGGGGTGCATTGCATTCCTTAGCCCAATGTCCTAACTGGCCACAGTTGTAGCATTCAAGCGACTTCTGTGGAGGGCTGTTCTTTCCTTAATTTACCCATGCGGGGCTTTGGTGTGCTCTCACTGCCTGAATGTCCGCTGCAGCCTGAGCTTCCTCTGGGGACTTTACTTTGCCTTTGCCCTGAACTGATTGCTCCCAAGCGCGGGACAATCTTTTCAGGACCTATTTCTCATTGTGGGCTTCTTCTGAGGGGTCATAACTGTTGCAAGCACTCTGACCTGCATCTGTGGCATGGGAAATTATGGTGCGCGTCCATTTAACTATGTTTTCACGGTTCAAATGGGCTCTATTTAAATCGCCGAAAACTGCGTTAAAATGGATCCACAGCCTTCCTGCAAATGCTGTGGGATGCTCTGTTTTCTTTTGTCGGCACTTGTTAAGTCCTTCAACTGGGTCACCTCGGTTATACCCTATGGCATCTAAAATGGAGGTGTGCATTTCCTCTAGGGTGCCTCCGCCAACGTTCTGTGGGTCGGGGAGGGCTGCTACAACAGATTGGTCTAAGCTCAGAACCGTGAGCTTAACCTGCTCTCTCTCGTCCAGGCCGTACATGGTTGCCTGCTGTTTCACTTTCGCGAAAAATTGGTGGGGGTCTGCGGTGGGGAGAAACGGAGTGATTTTCTCACACGCGTCCCTGAGTTGGGTTACAGTTAAGGGGGTGGTGTAGGTGATATTGGGTGCGCCTTCTGTGGTCGCTTTCCTTTGGGTGGTGACTGGATTCATTGGTGCGGTAACTATCTGATCTGTGGGGGGTTGGGGTGCTTTTCTTTTCTGTTGCGCTGCTGGCGCACATGTTCCTTGAACATAGCGCTGCGCTGTCTCATTTAATTCCTGCCAGTCTGGGGCATTCTCCTCATCTAGCTGTGTTCCAAAAGTATTTTGGAACCCATTCTGTACTGAAAGCAGAGATTGCAGTTCCGCAATCTGCTTTCTACACTTCGCATGATCCACTGTACTTTGTCTTTGTTCTGTGGTGGCAGCATGGAGTGCTCTTAAAGCTGCCTTAAGGTCAGCGCATTGCCTCTGCAATGCCTCTACCTGCTTCTCTGATTCTTCTCTTATCAGGACGGCACGTTGCACGTCCTGATAGGCCTTTTCGTACTGGATCTGGGAACTGCTGAGGTGGGCTAGACATGACTGGTGTGCCCTCTTGGCATCATCTACCTCGCTACCCTTCTCTGCCAGCTTCCCTCTAAGTTCCATATTCTCTTTCTCGATGTCCCTGACATCCACTTTGCTCATCCTATTGCGTTCTTCTAATTCTGCCTGGAGCGTCTGAACGACCTCCTCAGTGCCTCGCAACTGTGCCAAACAGGACACGATTGCCATCGGCTTGCGTGATTTATTAAGGTTTTTCTTATGAATTTGAGAGAGGTTCTCCCACCAAGTATGTCCTATACTTCCGGGACCTGTCTCCTCATTCATACAGAACTCTTTCCAAAGGGGCCATCCCTTTCCTTGCAGATACTTGCGGAGTTCCAGCTCCCACACGGGACACTGACCTACTCGGCTACTGCTGGTCGCTGCGACCACAAACCGTTCTGGGTTCATGAGGCGTTCCATTGCCTGCATGGCCATTTTATCTTTCTTTCTTAAATTTGGAACAGGGGGTGTTGAGGTTATGTTTTACAAGACGGGTAAGGCTTACGCTATGTTCCGTTCACAAAACTCCCGAAAGTTCGTCGCAACAAAAGCTCTCAGGTTTTCCTTACAACCCTGTTAGTACGCATACACAAAACACACTTCCGAATTATGTTTATTCGTTTGAACACCTTGATTACTTGTGATTTTTTTCTTTTTCTTTACTCAGATTTCTAATTCAAATTTCTGAGTCCTCGACGGAGTGGGGGTGCCACTTGTAACCGCGTCCCGTCAGGATGTCGCCACTAAATGTTGCTCGTTTTACTGGAGTGTATTAACACGCCTCCGTTTAAAGGCCGTGTGCTTAACACTGCTATGGCTCTGTGTATGTAATTATGCTCAGGAGTCGCCAGGTGCCGTATTTAGACACCTCACAAGTATATCAAGGTCAGGTTCAAAGTAATAAATCTGTACATCGATTAGTAAGTCCAAACGATTGATATTTATTATGACAAATATAATAAATACACATGCATACGCTAAAGAGACTAACTTACTTCTAATACTAAACAACTAAAATACTTATCTAGACAGGAACAGGCAAGGTCAGGGAGCAAGGCCTTTGTCCCGTTCTTGGTCTGCAACTCTCAGGTACTTAAAGTTGTCAGGGTCTAGCAAAGTCTGGATCACGTAGCGATCGTTGTAGTGGCACTTACAGTTCGATGGCTGATGCTCAACGGCCGGTGCTGAAACTGGAGTCAGGATGCGATGTAACAAGTCTGGGCCGGAGTCTGGAAGCAACAGACCGAACCATGTGCGGGGTCTATTCTTATAGTCCCTAGAAGTCCGTGCCCCTTTGGGGCGGGTCTTTTACTTGCCATGTATCGATTGGGCCTTTCCCAATCGATATCTTCCAAACCCCCCAATCTGAGGGTCGTTTCTCGATGGGTGGGCTGTCCCTATGGTTCTTTGTGTTGGATACAGTGGTGCCGTTCTGTCTGGGCGTCTACTCAAAAGTATCCATTCATACTTAAATGTTTCTATTGTGTGGGGTCTGGATCTGGATCACCTCATTACTATGTAGATCTTGTTGCCATTTACACCTTTGGCTGAAACTCTGCACCTGGCCACAAACTGGTTTCTGTACGTGCAGAATGCTAATTAGTCTTCTGCAAACTGCTTGTCCTTGCTAAGACTGGTTTTTCCCTGCAGCCTTAGCAGTTCTCCATTTTGTAGCCCAGTGTCCATCTTAGGTGGCTACAAGATACCACTGAGCGACCATTTTGGAGGCGGCAGCCATAATGCAATTAGATTTTGCATAATTATGGAAAAGGATAATAATAGAACAAAAGTAAAAGGTCTAAATTGGGCAAAGACAAATTTTACGAAGCTGAGAGGTGACCTGGTGAACGTAGGCCGGATAGAATTATTAGAAGGGGAATCAGTGACAGACAAGAGGACGCATTCAAAAGTGAGATTCCATGGACAGAATGTTGGCGTTTCCCCACAAAGGCAAAGGCCGGTACTGCCAAATTGTGAGCTCCCTTTGTTATCGAGATGCTTCAGGGCAAGATAAAGCAGAAAAAGAAAGTTTATGGCAGTCACAAAAAATGAATACGCTAGAAAGTTGAGAGGAGTACAGACAGTACAAGGGTGGGGGTGGGGGGGGGGTGAAGTAAAAAATGAAATGGGGAAAGGAAAGGGAGGAATGAAGGAATATTGCAGGACAATCAGGGAAAATCCAAAGATGTTTTATCAGCACATGAAGAGCAAGAGGATATCTAAGGAATAGGTAGCAGGGCCTATCAGATGGTAACATGTGGATTGATACAGAAGATCTGGGCAGGGTCCTCATTGGGTACGTTTCTCTCTGCCTTCAGGAAGGAGGGGCATGATGCAGGCATTCTAGTTAATGAGGAGAAGTGTGAAATATTAGGCACATTAAGCGTAAAGTGAGAGGAAGTGCTGGAGGAACTGACATCCTTGAAGATCGATAAATTGCCAGGGTCAGATGGATTGTCACAAAGGCAGTCAAAGGAAGCTGGGGAGTAAATAACAGATGCCCTGAGGATAATTTTTCAATCTTCACTAGATACAAGTTCCCAGAGGATTGAATGTTTGTGAGTGCCGTACCATTGTTTAAAAAGGGGGCGATGGGTAGGTAAAATAATTATAGACTAGTCAGTTTGACTTTGATAGTGGGGAAATTATTCGTACCAATTCTGAGAGCCAGGTAAACTGTCACTTATTAGGGCAGGGATTAATCATGGGTAGTCACCATGGTTTTGTTAAGGGAAAGTCTTGCCGTACTAACTGAATTGAATTTTGTGAGAAAGTAACAACGAGGAGCGTTGACGGTAGTGTAGTAGATGCTGTCTACATGGATTTCAGGAAGGCATTTGACAAGGTCCCACATGGCAGACTCGTCAGAAAAGTAAAAGCCTGAGGGAAATAGGAGAATTTGGCAGGTTGAATCCAAAATTGTCGCAGTGCTCAGAAACAAAGGGTAATAATCAGATGTTTCTGGACTTCCAGTGGCGGCCATGAAGGAGTAAGTCGCCATTTGGTGGCTCCCGCTCTGGTCGGATTTTGGACCTCTCCCCCGTTTTTCTATCGGACTTGAATTGTAAAACGAATGTTAGTGGTAATTGTTTACTGAATTCCCACTTCGGTGCATGGAGAGGAGGACTAGAAGTGTTTGTAAGGGCAGAAAGAAAAAGATAGAGAAGGCTTGGGCTGTAGCTGCAACAGAAGACAGCATGGCGGAGGTTCGGACCTCTGGCTTGTTGACCCAGCAGCTGATGCAAGTCATTCAGGAAGGCTTTGCTACGCAGAAACGGGACTGCTTGGACCCGATAAAAGAGTCGATTGAGCGGCTGGAGCTTAGATTGGACGCCCAGGATCGGGCGATCCAGGCGGTGGAGAAGGTGCTGGCTGAGCAGGAGGAACATCAGACTGCGGTGCAGCTGGAGGTGCGGATGCTGAAGGACCAGCAAAAGAAGCTTCTGGAGAAGGTGGAGGACCTAGAAAATAGGTCCCCCCGGCAGAACATAAGAATTGTCGGGCTCCCGGAGGGGTCCGAAGGAACGGACGCTGGGGCATACATCGCAGACGTATTTGTGAAGCTGCTGGGGGATGGGACATTCTCCCGGCCCTTGGAGGTGGATAGGGCTCACAGTGCACTCGCGAGGAAGCCGCGAATGGGAGACCCCCCGAGGGCAATGGTGGTGAGATTCCACAGGTACTTGGATAAGGAGCGCATTCTACAGTGGGCCAAGCAGACACGGAGCTGTAAGTGGGACAATAGCATCCTGCGGGTTTACCAGGACCTGAGTGTGGAGGTGGCCAGGAGGAGAGCAGGATTCAACCAGATCAGGTCGATCCTTTTTCAGAAAAAGGTGAAGTTTGGACTGTTATACCCAGCCCGTCTCTGGGTCACGCGAGGATCAGCACTTCTACTTTGAGTTGCCTGAGGACGCGCTGGACTTTGCGAAAAAGAAAGGGTTGGTGATGGATTGAGAACTTTTGAACTTGGGTGCAACGTTCATGTTTTTGTTTTTTCTTTTTGTTTCTCTCTTTTTGTAAAAAGTTTCCCGTTTTGCGTTTCATGGAAGATGTTTGCATTGATTTGGAACCAGCGGTAGAGCTGAGTGAGTTAAGATTTTAATTTGCACTGTTGGGGGATGGAGGGGTGCTTGTTTTGATCTTGGTGTTTTTCTGTTGGGCAATTGTGTGGGGATTGTTTGATATTGGAGTTTGTTTGTATGAACGGGGGGGAGGGAACAATAGGTGAGAGACTATCTGGTGCCAGGGATGGGGGCCACCAAGCTAGCTGGGTGAGCTAGCACTCGGAAGCGCAGTGGGGGATGTGCATATGTCTGGTTTAGTAAAGGGGTTGGGTTACAGGGTGTTGTTATTGGGGGGGGGGGGGGGGAGGGGGGGGGAATGTTCTGCTGATGAGGGAGGGACTTGGGCCAGAGAGGAGGTTGGGGTCGGGGGCTGCCTGGGGATGGACCGGTGGAGGTACGGAGCACGGGCTGGTGGCGGGCCTAAAAAAGGGGATAGTTGATCGGCAGAGGGGGGGGGGGGGGGGGGGCATTGATCCTCCAACTAGGCTGATCAAATGGAATGTTCGAGGGTTAAATGGGCCGGTCAAAAGGGCACGTGTGTTCGTGCATCTTAGGGGATTGAAGGCGGACGTAGTAATGTTGCAGGAGAAGCACCTTAGAGTTACGGACCAGGTTAGACTGAGGAAAGGCTGGGTCAGTCAGGTCTTGCACTCGGGACTAGATTCAAAGACTAGAGGGGTCGCGATCCTGATCAATAAGCGAGTGGTGTTTGAGGTGGGTAGAATAGTCTCGGACGTGGGAGGTCGGTACATTATGGCCAGTGGGAAACTGGAGGGGGTGCAGGTGGTATTAGTAAATGTGTATGCGCCAAATTGGGATGATGTGGAGTCAGGGCCGTCTCAAGGTACCGGCAACTCGGGCAGTCGCCCGGGGCGCCATGTGCTGGGGCGCCGCGTAAAAGACTCGGGTACCGCGCATGCGCAGTTGGGCCGGTGCCAACCAGCGCATGCGCGGTGGCCGCCCTCCCTCAGGCCGCCCCGCACAAACATGGGGGCCTGGATGGATCCAGGCTCGCCGGTGGTCACTCCGCCCGCCCCCGCCCCCCCGGCCCCGCCACCCCCGGCCCCGCCGCCCCCCCCCCCCCCCCCCCCCCCCCCCCCGAAGGGCGCCGAAGTTCAGCTTGCCCGGGGCGCCAGCAACCCTAGGGCCGGCGCTGTGTGGAGTTTATAAAGAAGATGTTGTGGAAGATACCGGACCTGGACTCGCACAGGTTGGTCATGGGAGGGGACTTCAACACAGTTATTGACCCTGGCTTGGACCGGTCAAGCTCGAAAACGGGCAGGGTGCCATCAATGGTGAAGGAACTAAGAGAGTTCATGGAGCTGATTGGTGGGGGGGGGGATGGATCCATGGAGCTTTGGGCAGCCAAGGGTGAAGGAGTTCTCCTTCTACTCACACGTGTATAAAATGTATTCCCGGTTTGATTTCGTTGTTTTGATCAGGGCCTTGCTGGCTGGGGTGGTGGACACTGGGTACTCGGCGATCACAATCTCAGACCATGCCCCGCACTGGGTTGACCTACAGGTTAGTAAAGACAGTAACCAGCGCCCGCACTGGAGGTTGGATGTGGGACTTTTTGGCGGATGAAGGGGTGTGCGAGCGGATGAGGAAATGTATTCAGAGATACCTGCAGGTCAATGACACGGGAAACTTGGGCAGCGGTGTTTGGGAAGCACTGAAGGTGGTGGTCAGGGGGGAGCTGATCTCGATATGGGTCCATAGGGAGAAGGTGGACAG
Source organism: Scyliorhinus canicula (assembly GCF_902713615.1). NCBI lineage: Eukaryota > Metazoa > Chordata > Chondrichthyes > Carcharhiniformes > Scyliorhinidae > Scyliorhinus > Scyliorhinus canicula. The sequence goes on along the minus strand of NC_052148.1, from coordinate 269,644,183 downwards.
GGCAGAGACGGACTGACTGGTAAAGGAGTTACTACAGATTGATAGGAGATATGCAGAGACCGCGGAGGCAGGGCTTTTAAGGAAACGGCGGAGATTACAGGCGGCGTTTAGCTTGCTGACCACAGGGAGGGCGGTGGAGCAGTTGAGAAAGGCGAGGGGAGTGATCTATGAACATGGAGAGTAGGCCAGCAGAATGCTTGCACAGCAGTTTAGGAAGAGGGAGGCAGCTAGGGAGGTAGGGAAAGTAAAGGATGGAGATGGGAACCTGGTTGGTGATTCAATAGGGGTGAATAAGGCGTTTAGGAATTTCTACAGCAGGCTGTCCAGGTCGGAACTTCCTGCGGGCCGGAGGGGATGAGGCGCTTCTTGGAGGGGCTGAATTTCCCAAAGATGGACGGAGAGTGGGTAGAAGGGCTGGGGGCCAGAATCTGGCTGGAGGAGATAGTGGAGGGTTTGAAGGCCATGCAGTCGGGTAAAGCCCCGGGACCGGACGGGTACCCAGTGGAGTTTTATAAAATGTCCTCGGGGATATTGGGGTCTGTCTTGTTGAGGATGTTCAATGAGGCAAGGGAAAGAGGGGTGTTGCCCCTGACAATGTCACAGGCAACAGTTTCGCTGATTCTTAAGGCGGATAAGAACCCGGAGCTGTGTGTGTCCCACAGGCCGATCTCCCTGTGGAATGTAGATGCCAAGTTGCTGGCCAAAATCATGTCCTCCAGGATCGAGGATTGTGTTCCGGATGTTATTGGGGAGGACCAGACGGGGTTTATTAAGGGCAGGCAGTTGGTGGCCAATGTAAGAAGGCTGCTAAATGTGATCATGATGCCCCCGGAAGGTAGGGAGGTGGAGGTAGTGATCGCAATGGATGCAGAAAAGGCTTTTGATAGGGTAGAATGGGACTATCTGTGGGAGATACTGCGATGGTTCGGATTCGGGTGGGGCTTTATTGACTGGGTCAGGTTACTGTATCAGGCTCCTGTGGCAAGTAGGACGAATAGGACAACATCGGACTATTTTAGACCGGGGGACAAGACAGGGATGCCCCCTCTCCCCACTATTGTTAGCACTGGCTATAGAGCCATTGGCAATTGCTCTGAGAGCCTCGAGGGGCTGGAGAGGACTGGTCCGGCGGGGGGGTGGAGCACAAGGTTTCGCTCTATGCGGATGATCTGCTTCTGTACATTTCGGACCCAATAGAAAGGATGGAAGAAATCATGAGGTCTCTAGGAGAATTTGGCCAATTTTTGGGGTATAAGCTTAATATGGGAAAGAGTGAGATTTTTGTGGTCCAGCCGAGGGGACAGGAGAGGCGACTGGGAGAGCTGCCGTTTAGATAAAGGGAAGCTTAAGGTACCTCGGCATCCAAGTGGCGCGGGAATGGGACCGGCTGCAGAAATTGAATCTGGCCCGGCTAGTGGACCAAAGGAAGGGCGATTTTCGGAGATGGGACGTGCTTCCGGTGTCTCTGGCAGGGAGGGTGCAAACGGTGAAGATGACGGTCCTCCCGAGATTTCTATTTGTATTTCAGTGTCTCCCCATCTTTATTCCACGGTCCTTTTTTAAGCGGGTCAACAGAGTGATCACTGGCTTTGTCTGGGCGGGCAAGACCCCGCGGGTAAGGAAGGTAATGCTTGAGCGGAGTCGGGGAGAGGGCTGGCTGGCGCTGTCAAATTTTAGCAACTATTATTGGGTGGCTAATATAGCCATGATCAGGAAGTGGGTAGTCAGGGAGGGGTCGGCATGGGTGCGTATGGAGGCGGCTACATGTAAGGGCACCAGTTTGGGTGTGTTGGTAACTTCACCTCTTCCCGCCGGCACGGTACTCCACCAGTCCAATGGTAGTGGCGGCCCTGAGAGTTTGGGGCCAATGGAGGCGGCATGTGGGGGCAGTGGGAGCATCGGTCTGGACCCCAATCTGTGATAATCACCGGTTTGCCCCGTGGAGTATGGACGTGGGGGGGTTCCGGTTATGGTGGAGAGCGGGGATTGAGAGGATGGGGGATGTGTTCATAGAGGGGAGCTTTCCGAGTATGAGGGCGTTGGAGGAAATGTTTGGGCTGGCGAGGGGAAGCAAATTCAGGTATCTGCAGGTGCGGGACTTCCTTCGTAAACAGGTGTCAACCTTCCCGCTCCTACCGCTAAGGGGGATTCAGGATAGGGTAGTTTCCAGAGGGTGGGTAGGAGAAGGGAGGGTCTCTGACATTTATAAGGAGCTTATGGGGTCGGAGGAGATGCAGACCGAGGAGCTGAAGCGCAAGTGGGAGGAGGAGCTGGGAGGAGAGATAGAGGATGGTCTATGGGCAGACGTGTTGAGTAGAGTCAACGTGTCCGCAACATGTGCCAGGCTCAGCCTGATACAATGTAAGGTTGTTCACCGGGCTCACATGACAGTTGCCCGGATGAGCAGATTTCTTGGGGTTGAGGACAGGTGCGCAAAATGTGCGGGAGGACCAGCGAACCATGTCCACATGTTCTGGACATGTCCAAAGCTTAGGGGATTTAGGCAGGGGTTTGCGGACATCATGTCCACGGTGTTAAAAACAAGGGTGGCGCTGAGTCCAGAGGTGGCGATTTTCGGGGTGTCGGAAGATCCGGGAATCCAGGAGGAGAAAGAGGCAGACGTTCTGGCCTTTGCTTCCCTGGTAGCCCGGAGACGGATACTATTAGCATGGAGGGACTCAAAGCCCCCGAAGCCGGAGACCTGGCTATCGGACATGGCTAGCTTTCTCTGTTTGGAGAAAATCAAGTTCGCCTTGAGAGGGTCACTGTTGGCGTTCACCGGAGGTGGCAACCTTTTGTCAACTTCTTTGCGGGAAATTAATCGTCAGCAGACGTGGGGGGGGGGAGTAGTTTAGATTAGAGTAGGGGGTCAATAAGGGTGGGACCTGTACGAGAAGTAAATAGCTTTTGCACTATGTCTATGGTTTTATGTATATTGATTTCTTTTGTTGTTGTCACTATACCAAAAATACCTCAATAAAATGTTTGTTACAAAAAAAATGATTGGATGTTTCAGAGAATGGAAAGCAATTTCAAGTGGTGCTCCACAGGGCTCAGTTTGGGGCCCTTGCTGTTAGTTCTGTACATGAATGATTTAGACTTAAAAGTGGGAGGCATGATTGAAAAATTTGCAGAGGATACAAAAATTGGCCGCGTAGCACATAGTGAAAAGGTTAGCTGTGGGCTCCAGAACGATAGCAATGATTTGGTTGCGTGAGCATTAAAGTGGGAGATAGATTTCAATCTGGGGAAGTGTGAGATAATATATTTTGGGAGGACAAAGCAAAGGAACACTCAATAAACAGGGTGACTTTGAGAGTGGTAGAGGAAGTGAGAGATCACGGAGCGATGTCCTTGAAGGCGACAGAATAGGTGATAAATAAGGCATTTGGAGTGTTTTCCTTTACTTGCACGAGGTATAGAATACGAAAGTAAGGATGTAATGCTGGAGCATAAAATTTGGTGAGGCCACAGCTGGAATTTTGTGTACAGTTCTGGTCACCACATTACAGGAAGGACATAATTGTTGTGGAAGAGAGAGCAGAGGAGATTTACAAGAGTGTTGCCAGGGTTCTTTAGGCGGTAGCAGCCTTTCCTGGACTTCCTGGCGGAACCGTAGGGAAATAGGCCGGCAGCAGCAACCGGGGGGGGTGTGTCTGGTTCGGTGGGAGGGAGAACTGTGTACATGGGTTTGTGGGATGTGGCGGGTGTTATCTCTTTCCCTTTTGTTGTTTGGGGGTTTTTTTTTTCTTTCTTTTGTTTGCAGTTGCTTTTGTAGTTGGGTGGGTGTTGTTCTTGGGTTTTTACCATGGTGGTTTTGTTAATATTGTTTTGTTGTTTATATTTTGTGAAAATCTTAATAAAAATTATTTTAAAAAAGAAAAAAAAAAAGAGTGTTGCCAAGGCTGGAAAATTGCAGCCATGAGGAAAGATTCCATCGGCAAGAGTTGGTTTCCTTCGAGCACAGGAGGCTGAGGGTTAACTTGATTGAGGTTTGCAAAATTATGAGGGGCCTAGATAGAGAGACGGGGAAGATTTGTTTCCCCGAGCATAGAGGTCAATTACCAGAGGGTACAGGTTTAAGGTTTTTTTCCAGCAGATTTTCACAAACACATTTTTTCCCCCTTTGGGGAATAGTGGGAGAAGGATTCCTGAGCTGATAATCAGCTCGTTGAACTGTTTTTGAACTCTCCTTCATGGCCAACAAGCCCTGTCATGGACTTGAACCTGACGCCTCTGGTCCAGAGGGAGGGACTGTGCCACAAGACCTCCTGGGTGATTGGTAGAGGGGTGTGAAAGGATATTATGAAAACACTTTCACCCAGAGGATGGTAGGTGTCTGGAATTCACTGCTTGGACTAGTGGATGAGGCAGAAACCTCCAACCCAGGTACCTGAACCTACACCTGAAGTGCTGTAATCTGCAGGGCCACGGACTGGGTGCTGGAAGATACGATTATAACGGGCAGCTAGTTTTGTCTTCAGCTGCTACAGACAAGATGGGCTGAATGGTCTATTTCTGTGCCGTTACTTTTCTATGGTTCTATGTAGGTAGTGCATAGAGTTGTTACATCACAGAAGGAGGCCATTTGGCCTCTCAAGTCCAGGCTGGCTCACGCAGGACAATCCAGTCAGTCCCACTCACCCACCTGATCTCAAAACCTTGCAAGTTCATTTCCTTCAAATATCCATCCAATGCCTACTGAAACAATTGGTTGTTTGCATTTCCACCACTTTCAAGGGTAATAGATTCCAGGTCATTACCACGCACTGTGTTAAATAAAGCCTTCCTTACATACCCCCTACATCTCTTGCCTCAAATCTTTAAAATTTGCGCGGCATGGTAGCACAGTGGTTAGCAATGCTGCTTCACAGCGCCAGGGTCTCAGGTTCGATTCCCAGCTTGGGTCACTGTCTGTGCGGAGATTGCACGTTCTCCCCGTGTCTGTGTGGGTTTCCTACGGGCGCTCCAGCTTCCTCCCCCAAGTCACGAAAGATGTGCTATTGGGCAATTTGGACATTCTGATTTCTCCCTCTGTGTACCCGAACAGGCGCCGGAGTGTGGCGACTAGGGACTTTTCACACTAACTTCTTTGCGGTGTTAATGTAAGCCTACTTGTGATAATAATAAAGATTATTATTATTACCCATGTGCCACCAGGTAAAGAAAACAGTTCCTGTCACAACCTTGTACTCCTCTATCAACAGGTTTAGCTCACAAGGCTGGTTTAGCTCACAAGGCTAAATCGCTGGCTTATAAAGCAGACCAAGCAGGCCAGCAGCACGGTTCGATTCCCGTACCAGCCTCCCCGGACAGGTGCCGGAATGTGGCGACTAGGGGCTTTTCACAGTAACTTCATTGAAGCCTACTCGTGACAATAAGCGATTTTCATTTTCATTTCATTCAACTCTCCTTTACTCCAAGGAGAAACCTTAACCTTTCCTTTTTCACCTTGTCACTAAAATCCTTCATCCATGGAACCATTCTGGTAAATCACTTCTGCACTGTCTCGAGGACCCTCGCATCCTTCCTAAGGTGTGCTAAGCAGAACTGGGGGAAAAATTATAGTCAGGACCTAACCAGAGCAAAGTGATTAGCACTGCTGCCTCACAGCTGCAAGGACCCGGGTTCAATTCCGACATTTAGTGACTGTGCGGAGTCTGCACGTTCTCCCCATGTCTGCGTGGGTTTCCTTCGGGTGTTCCGGTTCCCTCCCACAGTCCAAAGAGGTGCAGGTTAGGTGGATTGACCATGATAAATTGTCCTTCAATGTCCAAAAGGTGAGGCGGGGTTCCGGGGATAGCTTTATTGGAAACGCGTTTTCTCCGCAGGCTGCTTGACCAGACCGACTGTTAGTCCTCCCAAACTGCCGATGGCACCATCAATACATCACATGGCCAAACTCTTGAAGGGATCTTGTTCGAGCGAGGAAAAAATTTAATAACAAAACATATTCAGTGCCTCAGATTATGGAGCCCAATATCCCATATGCATTGGATGGCACCCTCTCAAAATATCCTGCAACTATCAAAGGGCCTCAATTGGGATCTGGGCAGGAAGGCCGCCTGCAGGTCTTCCCACCCCCAACTTAACCAGAGGGAGGCTGGAAAGCAGCAGGATCTCCATCCCACACCCTCCTGTCTGATCAAATGCCCCTCCCTTCCCTTCTCACCTATGAGGAAGCATTACATTCCATCCCATGTCTCCGATGTAATGACTGGTTGGTCCAAACATGCATTTCTAATTAACTCTGTAACTGAATAAACAGTAATGCTGCATTACTCATTGATGTGACCATCAATTCACTAGAGACACGATTGGAAGTAAACTGTGGTTTTAATAGTCTTACAACTGAGCCTGCCTGTGACCAGAAGAACTGAGAGCAGGCTCACGGATGCAGCACTTTATACTTCCGGAAGTGGGAGGGGCCATGGGCGGAGCCAAGGGTGGAGCCCTGTACAAGCTCCTCATCTCCCCTATGGGCAGAGCCGCGCAACGGCTCACATACAGAGCCCACAAGGACATAATACTATGTAATGCAATACAGTGTGAATTACAATACAGTATGAATTCACCACACACATCATCCACCGGTCAAACGAATGAGTGAGTTTCCGCGCACTGATTGGTGAGAGACATTCTCTGCCATTTCCATTTAGTCGCACAAGGTACAACAGCCAGAACTACTTGCGCTATTGGTTCTTACCTTCTTTACAAACCTGCTGGTGAAAATCTTAAAACATGAAGATGCCAATGGGTCCTTTCCTCGAGCCTTTTCTCCCCCCATTTACGTCAACTCCCATTTCAGAACTGGCGGTGGTGTTACGGAAGACCCTGCTGCAATGCAGGATTTTGCCTCTTGGTGAATAGACGATGAGTAAGAAGAACGACGAGGGGAACATTGTCATTCACTCAGCCTTCGGAAATCCATCAGTGTGAGTTCAGTGGGCTCATTCGGACGTTGCTCGAGAAATTGTCCTTTTTTGGGGTCTTGGCTTCTCAAATAACCTTTCCGTGAGAATACCTTGTTATCTCAAGGGGGCAGCATCTACGATTGATGGTTTTCAGAGGTTGTTGCTAAAAAGCTACAAAGTAAATCTACAAATAGAGAGAGAGACTGCGGGCATCCACTGGAGGAAGTAATGCTTCAGTGTAGTCGGTGATGTGTTGGCAGGGATTTCACACATCACAGGCACAATTGTGTCCCTGTTTGACAGCAATACTTCTCAAAAACCAAAGTTTTACATTTGTAAAGAAGAATCTGATACCAATATTACTTTTCTGTTTGAATTAGGAGCATTCTTTTTAATAGGCGTACAAGTTCTGTGAGCACTTCTTCAGCGTTTAATATCCTTTTGTAACTATAGAAATCAGTGCTGTGCAAAGTACTTCAACTGTGGTCTAATCAAGGTTCTACAAAAGCTAATACTACCTCCCAGCTAGTTTTCTTACATTGAACCCCAGAGCTTTATACTCTTATCAATTGGCCTCATCAACTTCCATTGTTACTTCGGGCAATTTATGTGTTTGTATTCTCAAAACTCTTTCCTACCTCATTCCAACTTGAGATGTTAGATATCCTCTCACAGAATTTGTAGGCTTTAATTAAAGCTCGTATATTTAAACAGAGCTTCAATATTTGTATCAGGTTCTTCTTCACATATTTAAAACTTTGGACAAGAATGTGATGACCATTGTGAGGCAGCAGTTATATTGAAAATAATAATAATCTTTATTAGTGTCACAGGTAGGCTTACATTAACACTGCAATGAGGTTACTGTGAAAATCCCCTAGTCGCCACACTCCGGCGCCTGTTCAGGTACACTGAGGGAGAATTCAGAATGTCCAATTCACCCAACAGCACGTCTTTCGGGACTTGTGGGAGGAAACCCGGAGGTAACCCACGCACACACAGGGAGAATGTGCCATCGTCACACTGGGGCAGAAACTTTCTGGAGAGAGTCGGCTGGATCTCTCTGGGGAGAGTTAGCTGGATCTCTCTGGGGAGACTTAGCTGGATCTCTCTGGGGAGAACTAGCTGGATCTCTCTGGGGAGAGTTAGCTGGATCTCTCTGGGGAGAGTTAGCAGGATCTCTCTGGGGAGAGTTAGCTGGATCTCTCTGGGGAGACTTAGCTGGATCTCTTTGGGGAGAGTTAGCTGGATCTCTCTGGGGAGAGTTAGCTGGATCTCTCTGGGGAGAGTTAGCTGGATCTTTCTGGGAGAGTCGGCTGGATCTCTCTGGGAGAGTTAACTGGATCTCTCTGGGGAGAGTCGGCTGGATCTCTCTGGAGAGTGCTAGCTGGATCTTTCTGGGGGAGAGTTAGCTGGATCTCTCTGGGGAGAGTTAGCTGGATCTCTCTGGGGAGAGTTAGCTGGATCTCTCTGGGGAGAGTTAGCTGGATCTCTCTGGGGAGAGTTAGCTGGATCTCTCTGGGGAGAGTTAGCTGGATCTCTCTGGGGGAGAGTTAGCTGGATCTCTCTGGGGAGAGTTAGCTGGATCTCTCTGGGGAGAGTTAGCTGGATCTCTCTGGGGGAGAGTTAGCTGGATCTCTCTGGGGAGAGTTAGCTGGATCTCTCTGGGGAGTGTTAGCTGGATCTCTCTGGGGAGAGATAGCTGGATCTCTCTGGGGAGAGTTAGCTGGATCTCTCTGGGGAGAGTTAGTTCGATCCCTTCATCGTGCTGCCAGAATCAAAACTGCGCCAAATTTAAACCTTGGGGCTCTAGAAAAACACCCCAGTGGAATGGGATCCAATCACCACCAGTTACTGGGCAGAGCACAGACCTTTGGTCCAATCCTTCGGCCAGCAGCCAATCAATCAAACCGAGTCCCAACCCCATCTCCCTCTTTGGAGCCGGCAAGTCTGCAGCTCCTGTTGAAACCAGCACTGGCTTCTGGATTCTGCTGCTTGAATGAAAGATGCGGACTGCTTGATTTAAAATCAGATGCCTATTAATCATCCATGGATCAAAAATGTAACGGCAAAAATAAAAGAAAGGGGAAATAAAGGAATAAACACTGAGTAAACAGGAAGGAACTTTACATTTGGAAGAGGTAAACAGTAGGACCAGAGGCCCCAGGCATTGGAATTGGTCGTGATCCATATCTGTGCAGTGGATTTGACGTAGTTTCGGGCAGAGGGACTATTGACTGCAGGACGTCCTGTTGTCAGCTCTACTATTAGGAGATGGAATAGCTGAAAATCAGGTACGTCTGGTCAATAGCAATGGACGTGAAGCCCCCCTGGAGTGAGCCGTCAGTCAGCGATCAGGTGCCGGACGGGGGAAGGGAAGGGGGGTAAACGTCCTGAATAATGATTTTAAAACAGCTCCTTGCCAAAGGAGCATCTTCAAGGAGGAGAAAGATCTGGCGAGCCTTACGGTGGGAATTCCAGAGCGTAGGGCTGAAGGCCACAGATAGCAATAATGAAAATTGAGGATGCGCAAGAGCTGCAGAGATCTTGGAGGGCTGAAGGAGATTACAAAAGGGACAGATAGTACGAACGTCTATAGATATTTAAATAAGAGGAGAGTTAACAAAGTGAGCGTTGGTGCTTTAGAAAGTGAGTCCGGAGTATTAATAATGGAAAATAAGGATATGGTAAATGAATTGAACCGCTATCTTGCATCGGTCCTCACTTTAGAGAATACAAGCTATTGGGGAACTGGATGGGAAGGAAGAACTAAGGAAAATTGCAACCACCAGGGAATTGGCACTGAGTAAATTGCTGGAGCTGCAGGACAAATCCTTCAGCCCTGATGGACTTCATCCGAAGATCATAAAAGAAGCGTCTAGTGAGATAGTTGATGCATTGATTTTAAATTTCTAAAATTCCCTGGATTCAGAGAAGCATCCATGTGATTAGAAAATAGCCATTGCAACTCCTTTATTCAAAAAGGGAGGGAGACAGAAAGCAGGAAACTACAGGCCAGTTAGCCTTACATGGGGAAAATGATAGAGGTTTTATTAAATACGTTATAACAGGGCACTTGGAACACTTCAGCACCATCAGGCAGAGTCAACCTGGTTTTGTGAAAGGGAAATCATGTTCAGCCAGTTTATTTTATTTTATTCTTTTATTTGTTCATGGGATGTGGGTACTGCTGGCTAGGCCAGCATTTGGTGACCATCCCTAATTGCCCTTGAACGGAGTGGTTTACTCGGTCACAGGGCATTTAAGAGTCAACCAGATTGCTGTGGGTCTGCAGTCACATGTAAGCCAGACCAGGTAAGGATGACAGATTTCCTTCCCTAAAGGACATTAGTGAACCAGATGGGTCTTTGTGACAATCGACAATGGTTTCATGGTCATTGTTGGACGTTCAATCTAGATTTTTATTGAATTCAAATTTCAATAAATTGGAAGAATGATCCGCAGAGAATTACCATGGGCCTCTGGGTCACTAGTCCAGTGACAATACCACCATGCCACCACCTCCCTCTCATTTATTGGATGGGAGGTGGTGTGGGTTGTTTGGATGGGATTCGGGAAAACCAAATCCAATCTGATCCATAGGCGACGGCCCTTGTGTAAATCCGTCAGTGTGACACCCGTGGTGGCATTGGGGGGTTGAGGCTGGGGAGGTAGGGGGGGGGGGGGGGTTGTGTTATTAGATAGAAGAAAGTTGGCCAACCTAAGGTAGAGGGGACTTCTGACCTGCTTCTTCATTGCTGCTTTGAACGTCTGCACAGCGCTCTCCACTAACCCAATTGAGGCAGGGCGACAGGGGAATGTTCTAGTAAGTGTTGACACTCTTCCCCAGTGAACGCAGTGCTGTTGTCAGACATGATTGTTTCAGGGAGGCCATGGGCGCAGGGTCTCTATTGTGGCCGCTGAATTTGCCACCCCATCAATTGGACGTGCAATCAACGTCAACCAATATGAGGAACATTCTATCCAAGAATAGGCCTGCAAAGTCCACATGTATCCTCATTCATGGATGGCCATGTTATTCCCATGGGCGTGGGGTTGGCTGTGGGTGTCAACACCTGCTGTGTCTGTTCGGGGTTGCATTGGCGCCCCATGTGTTACTATCCTTATTTATGCCGGGCCACCAAATATACTTCGTAGGTCGCATTTCATTGTGCCATTCCTGCAACAGTGGCTCTCTTGCTGGGGCTGGTACCACCCCTCGGGAACCCCAGACTATGGCTCCATGCTCACAACTGAGTCCATCTTTATGAGCGAGGTAAGGCTTTAACTGATCAGATTTATCTTGGTAGCACCTGGTTAGGATCATGCGCTTCAGGACTAGGCCGCGTAGCAAGCAGTTCTTTACATGACCTGACCGATACTAACAAAGTGTCAAGAACGTTTAGTGCCAGGACGATTTCTTGAGGCACGGGTGGTGGTGCCAGGTTCCTTGGAAGTGGGAGCTGACTCAGTACATCAACATTTTAAATTTGGGTGCCTGGCCTGTGCTGGAAGAGGTAATCGTGGACTGCCAGCAACAAGGCCCACCGCTGAACCCTGGCAGAGGCAATTGGAGATATTGGCCTGTCTTCACGGAGGAGCCCCAATAGAGGCTTGTGTTCAGTTATTATTGTGAAGCGATGTCCGTAAACATACCGGTGAAATTTCTTGATGACGTAGACGATGACAAGACCTTCTTTCTCGATCTGTTGCGTATTTCTGCCCGGCATTGGAAGAGTTCTGGATGCAAAGGCCATTGACCTCTCTGAGCCACCGAACAGGGTCACCCCTATTCCATATGGTGGGGGGGGGGGGGGGGGGGGGGGGGGGAGTCGGCTTTGGCGACATGGGAAGATCCCGCTGGCAAGAAAGGCTGGGGATTTCCACCCTTCGAGTATTTTTAAGGCAGAGCAAAGGGGTGAAAGATTATCAAGGGTAGGTGGGGGGGTTGGAATTAAGGTCTCCATCAGCTCAGCTATGATCTCATTGAATGGCAGAGCAGGCTCGAGGGGCTGAGTGGCCTTCTATTGCCGCTAATATGCTTGCATGAAATGTTTTTAGAATAGCAATTTGATGAATGGCTTTCCTGGCAGTTAGGTGTCACTGAGCTGTGCTATATTCCAGGTCCCCTCACCAACAGAAGATGCAAATATTGGAACACACTCAGCAGGGAGGTTTCATGACCGAGTTCAGAATTTCTGAAAGTCTCTCTGGTGGCCTGACACGCTCTGACTCTGTTTCGTTCTGGGCCCTTTTAATTGTTTTATCTTCCATTTCTTTTGTGGCAGCAATCCCTTTGGCTAGACCCAACCCTCTCTCAGTTCGGAAGGTGGAAAGGCAGAGAGTGATAAACCCAGTTTCCCGATGCAGGCAAGGCCCCCCGGATTTGCCAGTCCGGCCCTGGTGGGGCCCGTCCTGGGGAAGCAGCAACCCCCAGCCAAAGGTCCATTGTCTTTCAGCGGGACTGGACGATCCCGGAGGTGGATAGGGCAGGAAAATCCCACCTGAGGTGCCACGCTTCCAAATTCTGCCTTCGGCACTGCTTCCACGGAGAAAGGATTTTATTTGTTACCCGTGCCTGCCATGGCACAGTGGGTAGCTCTCTCGCCTCTTAGTCAGCTGGACATGGGCTTAAGACCCACTCCAGAGACTTGAGCACTTAATAATAATGATAATAATCTTTATCATTGTCACAAGTAAGCTCACATTAACAGTGCAATGAAGTTATGTGAAAATCCCCCAGTCGCCACACTCCGGCGCCTGTTCGGGTACACAGAGGGAGAATTAAGAATGTCCAATTCACCTAAGAAGCACGTCTTTCGGGACCTGTGAGAGAAAACCGGAGCACCCGGAGGAAACCCACACAGACACGGGGAGAACGTGCAGACTCCGCACAGACAGTGACCCAAGCCAGGAATCGAACTCGGGACCCTGGCGCTGTGAAGCAACAGTGCTAACCACTGTGCTACCGTGCCGTTCACTAGGACTAAGGGACATAAACTGAAGATAAGGAGTCAACCAGTTTGGATTGGATCGGGGCAGTACTGAGGGAATGCTGCACTGTCGGAGGTGCTGTCCTTTGAACGAGCCATTATGTTGAAGTTTCTCTCAGGTGACTGTGAAAGATCCCATGGCACTACTTTGAACAAGAGCAGGGAGGTCCTCCTTGGCGCCCTGGCTCCCCCCCACCCAGCACCTCAATCAGCCCCAACTGTCAGCCAAACAAATGATTGGGTCTTCCCCGCAGTGCTGATTGTGGGATCTTACTGTGCATAAACTGGCATTTCTACATTACAGCAGGGAGTGCACTTCAAAAGTACCGCAGTCTGTGAAGTCTGTGCAGAACATTGGGACATTTCGAGGTCCTGTAAAGGCTTTACTCTCCTTGTTGGATTTGAGGAGGTGAGGGGGGGGGGGGGGGGGGGGGGGGGGGGGGCATATTGTCACCTCACCCGGCATCGATGCCGTGAGCACTTGGATCTCAAGCCAAGAATAATCGTTCAAAAGGGAAGTAAAAAGAAATGTCCCTGCACAATATACACTGTGTGGGTGTCCCTCCTCAGTACAGTGAGCTTGGGAGCTTTATTGATGTAATATTGAACTTGGTGAGATGATTTAACCTGCAGGGGTTAAGTAACAGTAAGCTTTCGAGAATGATTTGAATGAAAGAATATGACGGGGCGGAGCACCAGTTGGGGGGACTGCGCCAGCTTTTTAGTCGTAATACTGGACACTTCCTCCGGAAATAGCCTCAAAATCGGAGAATCAGCCCTGAGACTCTGGAACGGATAATGCTGGCCAAAATCTCATGCAGTACTGGGGGCTCATGTGGGTTTGTCTTCCCAGTGCGGACTCGATGGGCCAAATGGCCTCCTTCTGCCCTGTAAATTCTATGTCTATGTCTACTGTCTTTGCATTACAGAGGGCATTGTAGTAATAATGGTTCGTTATCTGAATTGCATTTGCCTTTGTTCATGCCAGGGTCACGGTCAGGGTTACACCAGTTTGTAATTCACCATTAAAAGTCAGGCATAGATGGCACGTTTGTTTTTTGTTGCTGGTGGCGTGACCTTACCTCAGGCTTCCTGTGGAACTTAAAACTTACGGCACTTGAACACTCAGGCAAAGGAAACGCCAAATTATCGACACCAGGATGATGTAGCTTATGTAATAGCACTTGACAGGCAAGCTTTCCAAATTTATACTGCCAGATCTGTGTGAAAGTGATTAAAGTTGAGGCTGGGCACAACTCCAGATGCCAGGGCCCAACTTTCCTGCACTCGGGTGGGTTCTAAGCTTGTGGTGAGGTACAGCTGTTCGGTTGATGCTTTCCAATCCAACAGGAAAGCAAAGCAAAGAAAAACATACTGCATCAATTGAACATGCCAATCTGTGTCCTGGGGTAAGTATCAGTCCAAATTCAAAATCTAAACTTACTTCAGCTCGGTACTTTTAAGGTTTCATTTGACTTAGGCTGAGAACTTAGTTCAGCACGCCCTCTTTAAACAAAGGCAGGTAGAGTCGTAGATTCATAGAATTTACAGTGCAGAAGGAGGCCATTCGGCCCATCGAGTCTGCACCGGCTCTTGGAAAGAGCTCCCAAGACCACGCCTCCACCCTATCCCCGTAACCCCACCTATCCTTTTTGGTCACTAAGGTGCAATTTATCATGGCCAATCCACCTAACCTGCACATCTTTGGACTGTGGGAGGAAACCGGAGCACCCGGTGGGAACCCACTCAGACACGGGGAGAACGTGCAGACTCTGCACAGACAGTGACCCAAGCCGGGAATCGAACCTGGGACACTGGAGCTGTGAAGCAACAGTGCTAACCACTGTGCTACCGTGCCGCTCATTTACAGAGTAAAGGAGGGGGGAGGGGTTAGAGAGGAGGAGAGAAAAAATCCAGAGTTTGGGGTCGGGGTCCAGGGCGCGGAAGACACAGCCGCCATTGATGGAATGGTTGAAATTAGAGATGGGAAAGAGGCCAAATTGGAGGTTGTACGACAGGAAGAGTTTACAGAGATAAGGAAGGGAAAGGCCATGGAAGTGTCTTAACGAAGGAGAGAATGATAGGTGAAGAGTTTTAAGGAGGCAATTTTAGATGTATTGGCCTTGAAGGTGGCGCAGCGAAGATTCACTAGAATCTTTCATTATTCTTTCGCGTGACATGAGCTTCGCTGGCTAAGCCTCGAATCCCCGGCTTGTGGCACGGATCCTGGATGAGTGTGGCGGCGCTGGACACTGTCCGCAGCCGGCACGTCGGGTTCCTGACTGCTTGGGCCGCACGCCGATCCCGATTTCGGCGTCAGGCTACGGAGAATCCCACCCAATAACTTCCAAAAGCAGGTGGGTGTAACCAGAGAAACTTTCAGGGTTGTGAGAAAGAGGTGGTGAGTGGGACTAATTGGATAGCTCTTTCAAAGAGCCAGCACAGGCAGAGTGAGCTGAATGGTCTCTTTCAAAGTTGTATCATCTTATATAAATGAGTTGTTGTTGTAGGCATGTGAATGTGAGGTGAGGGTAAGAGACAACTGAGTTTTGAGGAAACCAAGCCATCCAGCATACCATGGCATTCTGCTTCGGAACAGACATTAAGTATCGTCACCTTGGGTGGGTCATTGCAGGAAATACAGGGTGGGTTTACCAGAATGGCACCCAGATACCAAGAAGGTTTAAATTCCGAGGAGACGTTACGCAAACGAGGATTGTTACTCTGGAACTTAGGAGGATAAGGGCAGATTCACACGAAGGTTTCAAAATATTAAAGAGAACAGATAAAGCAGAAACTCTTTCCCGCTGGCTGCGGACTAGGTGTCGAAACATTGGAGACAGGCTTTAAGGGGTGAAATTAGGACACGCTTCACACACACAAATGGGGCAAAAAGTTTGAAGCTCTGTGGCAATTGGTGTTATATCAATCTTAAATTTTAAATCTGAGATTGATACATTTTTGTTATTCAAACGTTTTCATGGTTGTGGGGAAAAGGAGACTATATGGAGTTAGCTCACAGAGCAGCCATGAGCTCACAGAATGATGAAGCACACTCAAAGGACTAAGTGGCCTGTTTAATTCCTAATTCTTATCATCGATTCGGCGCTTCCAGACTGTGAAGAGGAAACTGGGACAAACCTCGTGCAAAACGAAAGACAATTTTTAAAATGGCCACGACAAACAGAACACGGTTCCTCTGATTCACAGCGCCAGGGTCCCAGGTTCGATTCCCCGCTGGGTCACTGTCTATGCGGAGTCTGCACGTTCTCCCCGTGTCTGCGCGGGTTTCCTCCGGGTGCTCCGGTTTCCTCCCACAAGTCCCGAAAGACGTGCTGTTAGGTGAATTGGGCATTCTGAATTCTCCCTCAGTGTACCCGAACATGCGCCGGAGTGTGACGACTAGGGGCTTTTCACAGTAACTTCATTGCAGTGATAATGTCAGCCTACTTGTGACAATAATAAAGATTATTATTAATTCTGCTCTTCATTTCTGAATGTGCGAGGGGCCGATTTTATCATAAGTTGAACCCCAACCTGCCCTCCTGATCAAAGAAAGGTCTCTAAAGTAAATAAAACGGCAAAATGGATCATTTGCAGGCACACTTTCTTTTTTCAAAGCACACAGTTTTTTTTTGGAAAGGACAGTCAGTGGAAAGTAATCGCCATTTAACATACTGCAGGGACACCTCCTATTTCTAAGCATGAAAGTGTAGCCCCATGTTTCCAATAAATCACAAAGCGATGGCACTGGTTGGGGCTTTGCCCTGACGATATTTTTCATCATCTTGCAAAAGTAGGTCGGCTAGTACTGCCTGCAGCCTTGGACATTGGAAAATCTTTAGTGGTGGCTCATGCAACCTAAACAGAAACAGCAGTCACAATTTGTATTTTATGCAGCACTTTCAATCATTTCGCGTTTAGCTTTGTCGCCTTAGTTAACTGCTGTTTGCCACACCGCACTGCTTGCAGCATGGGACAGGTCTCATAAATAATACAAGGACCTGATACTGGCTGAAATGTGCGGCTGTTAGAAAGTGTGGATTCTATCAGATGAGACTCTTGAGTGGCAGGATCCTGAAGGAGTCGGCCAGGAGAGAGCTTGCAGACGCAGGCACGTATGATTTTTAAAGGTTTAAGTTATGAAGGGCAGGTTGCATAATTAGGCTTGATTAGGGGGTGACCCGACTGAGGCGTTTTAAGATGATGGGAGGATTTAACAGGCTCGATCGAGAGAACGTTCCTCTGGTGGGGATTTAAGAGCAAAGAGAGGGTAGAAACCTAAAAGTTAGAGACAGGCGGCTCAGAAGGTGATGTCACAAAGCACTTCTTCACAGAAAGGATAGTGGAGACCAGGAACGCTCTCCCCCAAAGAGCTGTTACGGCTGGAGGTCAACTGAGAATTTAAAAACTGAGATTGACTGAATTTTGTAAGATAAGACTATTATGGGCTACAAAATCAAGGCGGGCAGATGGAGGTAAGACACAGATCGGCCATGATCTAACTGAGTGTTGGAGCAGGCTTGAGGGGCAGAATGGCTCTGCCTTTGTTCTGATGTGCCTCAATGAGATTCCGAGTTCTATGTAAAGAAGCATCAAAGAACAAGCAAAGAGGTGGTGTTGGCTTTCAGACAGATAGCAGTTTGTCTGCAGTTGTGACATTGTGCACAGCCCACTGAACCTTGGTGGCAACACAGAGAAGGGGCTGGATTCTCGGATCCCCGGCCGCGTGTTTATTGGTGGCACGCCTCTCGCCGTCGCTTGTCAAAGGGCTTTCCCGTGGAAGCCACCCTACGCCTTCGGGAAACACGCGGGTGGTGCGCTGTCGGCGGGAACAATGGGCGAGATTCTCCGGTCGCCAACGGCGAAATTGCGTTCAGCGATCGGCCAGAGCATCCCCGTTTGTGCCGAAATCGGGGGTGGCACAAACCGATGCTCCACCCCTCCCCAAGTAGGCCGCACGCCGTATGGGCGGCCTCAGGACACCACCTGAGGCCCTGCCCCGATGGGCCGCGTTCCTGATGGGCCGAGTTCCTGATGGGCCGAGTTCCTGACGGCTCTGAACACTTGTGGCCCCCGCGTGGCGGCTGCACGCTATGTCCAGTGCTGCCACAGTTTGAGGGAGGGGGGGGTGGGGAGCCATTCTGCTGGCAGGGTGGGGGGGCTTTGGATAAAGCCGAGGGGCTTTACACTGCGTGGCTGCTAGAACCCGCCTGACGGAGGATTGGTGCAGCTGTTGGGCCATTTTTTTCTCACGTTAAACACCGATGTTCCCACACCAGTGTCAGCACTTAGTCTGTAAATCGGAGAACCCAGACCACTGAACCCCAACATCCGGAGAATTCGGCCAAGATTTATTAAAATGGTAGCAGAAACAAGAATTGTAATGATAAGTTCAGAAAATTGAGCGATGATGGAAAATTCAATAGAATGTAAAATTAAGTAAATGTTCAACTCGAAGCAGAGGGCACACTTTAACGGCAACATGTGTCCGGGGGTCAGCAAGGATTTCACACAGCCAGTCGGGTAAAGAGGCGAGGAGTGTCACCCCTGCGGAGGGCTGGCAGAGGAAGGAGGGGCTGAACGGCCTCCTCCTGATTTCAGCGATTCCCTCTGCCTTCCTTCT
Source organism: Scyliorhinus canicula (assembly GCF_902713615.1). NCBI lineage: Eukaryota > Metazoa > Chordata > Chondrichthyes > Carcharhiniformes > Scyliorhinidae > Scyliorhinus > Scyliorhinus canicula. Next base: position 269,625,650 of record NC_052148.1, on the reverse strand, counting down.
AGATTTTGTTGGAGCAGAAATCGGGGAAGGCGCTGTAACGTGCAGGGCAATCTGCTCCGCTAGCCGAAAACGCTTTTGAGGTTAACCCTCCTCGGCGATCGCTGGGAAGATAAAAGGGAGGTGTGCAGATTTGTGGTGACTGGCGCTTGAAGGTCACCTGGCTTGGAGGCCCCAATTGGAAGTCAGAGTGGATAATCACCCCGGGGTGTGGTGGGGGGGGGAAGCAATGGGGAACACTTTACTCAAGAGGCTGCTGAGGCACAAACTAGAAGGCCCGTTGGAAAGGAAGATGACAAACTGATACAGGAAAGAGACCAAGTGGGTCGACTGTGGTTAAGGACCAAGTGTTGTGGCTCCAATGATTCATTCTCATCTTTCAAAAGTAATTATGAGCTACTTAAAAATGACTTTTGTTCTGGATTTTCTCGCCTGGGTCGCATGAGCAGAGCTGGGACATTTCCCGGCTCTACAAGCCCAACTCGGGTAAAAGAGGCCCCAAATTTGAGGTTTTCCCTCCGGTGATGTAGAGTGTCCCCCCCCAAACGAGTGAAGAAGCTGCAGAGGTGGGCAGTGTAGGGGGCCTGATGTGTGACAAAATTGGAAAGAAAACAAGAAAACAATCCCCACATCCACCTCATGCACCCTCCACCCACCCAGCCCCATCAAACCTGTTATGATCCTTGACCATAGAATCCCTACAGTGCAGAAGGAGTTGCCTTAGCCCATCAATGCTCCGAAAGAGTACTCTGCCCAGGCCCACTCCCCGCTCTATCCCCGCAACCCTGTGCATTGATCATGGCCAATCCACCTAACCTGTGCATCTTCGGACTGCGGGAGGACAACGGAGCACCCGGAGGAAACCCACGCAGACATGGGGAGAACATTAAAATGGAGCCTGTTTGTCTTCATCTCTGCTCAGCAGGGTTAAACCCCTTGTCGGTTCCAATTAACTTTGACAATTAACTTTGACCTTTACGTGAGTTTTAACATTTCTTTGACAGCTTTGACAGTTCTTTGTTTGACAGTTGTGACTATTCTTTGATATCTTGACAGTTCTTTGACATCGTTGGTAGTTCTTTAGCAGCTTTGAGAGTTCCAGTGTGTTTATGCACTTTTTACACACAATCATGTCTACCTTTAACAATCCCAAATGGTAACTGACCTCTTGCAAAGGGGCCGGGCCCATTGCTTAACTAAAAGGATACCTGGTTATCCAAATGGTTCAGAACTGCTCCTACCAGGTATAATCTGCACACCTCAGGTATCAAACGCTTCCCTCGGCAAATGAGCGGAGGCAGCTGCTGATTTATATTTATTCCCACTCCAACTCCTGAGAAAATGGCGGCGGCTGGGGTTCAGGGGTGGACGCCGAAACGGGCCGGAGTGTGGCGACTCGGGGCTTCATTGCAGTGTTAATGTAAGCCTACTTGTGACAATAAAGATTATTATTAGATTGGTGTTGTGTTTCACATCCTAGTGCATGGCCCATGAAGATTAACAATTAAACAAATCGCAGTTGTCAGTGATACAGAAAGCATTGTTTTGAAATATGATTTGCACACACAACTTTTTCTGGCAGCGAGTCGATTGTGTCAATACTGCCAGAGTGTGACTGCAAGCTGTAGTTGTATTGTTGGCAAATGTCATTACCTACTGAGAACAATGGAGTTACCAGCAGCTTGCATCCAAGTTGACATCTGCTGCCAACAAAAATGAAACAACAAAACACAGATCACAATGTAATACTCTACATTGTAACTGAAAGGCAGTACTCCGACGACTTACGGTTGTGGTGATGCGGAGCTAAGCAGAACATTCGGTAGCTCCCGCTATTTTCGGTCTTTTGGGCTCTGTTAAGGGCCCGCAGCGGTACTGGTTGGACTTTCCCCGTGTGGGAACACCTCCTCTAAGATTCTCCACCGGTGGATGGCCTGGACCAGGAGCGGAGCGGTCAAAAAATCAGCTTTGGAGCAGAGAAAGGTGCGAGGCAGGAAAGGCAAGATGGCGGCGGGTGGGGATTCAGCAGCGTGGCAGCAGTGGGTGCGGGAACAGCAGGAGCTGCTTCAGCGCTCCTTCAGGGAGCTGAAGGCAGTGATTCTGGAACCGCTTAAGGCCTCCCTGGACAAGCTCATGGCGATCCAGACGGCTCAGGGTGCGGAGATCCCAGAGTTTCGGCAAAAGGCCTCGGAGAGCGAGGACCGAACTCCTGGGCCTGGCAGTGAAGGTGGTGTCCCACGAGGCGCTCCATAAGAAGTGGTCAGCGAGGATGGAGGAGATGGAGAACCGGGCCCGTCGGAAGAACCTGCGGATTCTAGACCTCCCAGAAGGGCTGGAAGGTTCGGATTTGGGGGCCTATGTGTCTATGATGCTGAACTCGCTAATGGGCGCGGGGTCGTTCCAGGGACCCTTGGAGCTGGAGGGTGCCCATCGGGTGCTACTGCGGAAACCCAAGCCAAACGAGCTGCCTCGGGCGGTGCTGGTCCGTTTTCACCGCTTCGTCGACCGTGGGTGTGTGCTGAGATGGGCGAAGGAGAGGAGTAGTAAGTGGGAGAATGCGGAGATCAGGATCTACCAGGACTGGAGTGCGGAGGTGGCAAAGAGAAGGGCTGGTTTTAATCGGACGAAGGCAGTGCTCCACAAGAAGGGGGTCAAGTTTGGCCTGTTACAGCCGGCACGCCTCTGGGTCATTTATAAGGACCGCCAGCTCTACTTTGACCCTCCGGAAGAGGCTTGGGCTTTCGTCCAGGCAGAGAAGCTGGACTTGAACTCAGGACTGGGGGCTGGGGAACGCTGTACACAGCCTGGAGGCTTTGTCCTCCTTGGTATCCTTTCGCTTTTATCGGTTCTATTTGATGATGTCTTTTTGATGTTCTGCTTTTTCGCTTTTTGGGACTGTTATCTGTTTACTTGGGCGTTTTGTCATGTCTGTTTTTTTTTCTCACTGGTTGAGAGTTTGGGAGTGGTTCGCAGTCCTGTTGGGTCACGTGCCCGTCTTTTCCCGCATGTTGGGTCGGGGGGGGCTCAGGATGGAAGCGCGGGCTTCTCTCCCGTGCTGGAGGAGCAGTGGGCGGGGCCGGCACTGGGGGGGGGGGGGGGGGCACGGTGGTTGTGTTAAACTGGGGAGGGTCATTGGGGTGGCGGGAGCAGCCGGGGTCAGCAGGAGTCGGCTGACTTACGGAAGTACAATGGAAGGGGTTACGTAGCTGGGGGGGGGGGGGGTACCTGGTTGCTGCTGGAATGGCCGAGAAGGAGCTGGAGCGTGTAGAGGGGGTCGGGTTGGGGGTCTGTTGCTGTGGGGAACGAGCTGAGCCGGGGACGCGGGCACATGGTGGACTGAGGAAGGGTAATGTCTAGTCGACGGGGGAGGGGGGCAGGTAGCCCCTGACCCGACTGATGACCTGGAATGTGAGGGGACTGAATGGGCCGGTCAAACGGGCCCGCGTGTTTGCGCACTTGAAGGGGCTGAAGGCGGATGTGGCCATGCTTCAGGAGACGCACCTGAAGGTGGCGGATCAGGTTAGATTGAGGAAGGGATGGGTAGGCCAAGTGTTTAATTCGGGGCTGGATGCAAAAAATCGGGGGGTGGCGATCCTGGTGGGGAAGAGGGTGTCGATTGAGGCATCGAATGTGGTGGCAGACAGCGGCGGTAGGTATGTGATGGTAAGCGGCAAGCTGCAAGGGGAGCGGGGGGTGCTGGTCAATGTATACGCCCCGAATTGGGACGATGCGGGTTTCATGCGGCGCATGTTGGGCCGGATCCCAGATTTGGAGGCGGCGGGGGTCTGATAATGGGGGGGAATATCAACACGGTGCTGGATCCGCCACTGGACGGGTAGGAGGCCAGCGGCAGCTAAGGTGTTGAGGGCGTTTATGGACCAGGTGGGAGCGGTGGATCCATGGAGGTTTGCGAGGCCGAGGGCCAGGGAATTTTCAATACTTCTCCCATGTGCTTAAGTCCTATTCCCGGATAAATTTTTTCATTATGAGTAGGGCGCTGATTGCAAGGGTGGAGGATGCTGAGTATTCAGCGATAGCCATTTCTGACCATGCCCCGCACTGGGTGGACCTCGAGCTGGGGGAGGAGAGAGACCAGCGCTCGCTTTGGCGCTTGGAGGTGGGGCTGCTGGCGGACGAGGAGGTGGGTGGGCGGGTTCGGTTCGAGGATGTATCGAGAGATACCTGGAGGCCAATGACAACGGTGTTGCTCGTTCTGGTGAGTGTGCTTTACACTCAATTGGCTCTGTTTTATTCCTTAGCTCTAGAGTCGCCAGGTATCTTTATGATACCGCCACGAGGTTCAAGTTCAAGTTCAGATCAATGACTCAATACACCAGTTAGTAAGGTTCAATCAAACACATTTATTATTTACACAGTAAATCGATACTCATGCAACTAATACTAACGGACTAAACTATTCCTACCACTATAAGTCAATGCTTATCTTCGATAAGGGAACACACTGGATCAGGGAACAATGGCCTCTTGTTCTGTCCTGAGACTGCAGGCTTCCCAGTGGGTACGGGCTAAGGGGTCAGGAGTGTCTATTCTCGTAGCGTGCGTTGGTTGGACACTTACTTGGTGATGTAGCTGCTGGCCAGGCCTCTCCTTCTCACGGTCAAGTTCTTAGAGAGCTGCTGCAAAGGTGTTCTGCTGGGAGGGCCGGCTAAGAGAGAGAGCTGGACTTGGGATCTGTCCTTTATAGGTCACGGGGGCTTCGCGCCCATCTGGGTGGACCCTATACCTGCTTGCAATCGATTGGACCTCATACCAATCGATTGGTTTGAATTCCCCAATACTGGGGCTGTTTCCCGATCGCTGGGCGGTTCTTGGGGCTGTTTGTAACTTATTGTCCGGGACTCCTCCTGGCGCCTAAGAGTCTAGCTTGACCTTTGTTATTCGCGATTGTGTCCATTGTGCCCGGGAACCACCGGGAATCGTTCAATTAGTATGCAAACTTGTTAGTTTCAGTGCTGTCTGGTTTCTCTGCAGACAGAATACACAGAGAGATTCTGCAGCCTGCTTGTTTTCCTTACATTGTCCTTTTTTCCCTGCATGCATTGCAATTCTCCATTTTATGTTGGGCAGTGGCCAACTTCGGTGGCTACAACGGGGAGGTCCGAGTGGGGACGGTCTGGGAGGCGGCGGTTAGGGGGGAGTTCATCTCCATTTGAACCCACAGGGAGAGGAGAGAGCAGTGAGAGAGGGAAAGACTGGTGGGGGAGATGGTGAGGTGGACAGGAGATACGAGGAGGCTCCGGAGGAGGGATTGCTGAGGGAGCGGCGTAGTCTCCAGGCTGAGTTCGACTTGTTGACCACCAGAAAGGCTGAAGCTCAGTGGAGGAAGGCACAGGGAGCGGTGTATGAATATGGGGAGAAGGCGGCAGGATGCTGGCGCACCAGCTCCGCAAGCAGGATGCGGCCAGGGAGATTGGTGGAGTTAAGGATAGGGGAGAAAATGTGGTGCGAAGGGGGGTAGACATTATTGGGGCTTCAGGGAATTTTATGAGGAACTGTATTGGTCCGAACCCCCAGCGGAGGAGGGGTCGATGGGGCACTTTTTGAAATAATTTTGATTGAAAAATTTTGAATTTATACAACAATAACGCACCATAGTAAAATACCAAAAATAACAATAATATTAACAATCATAAACATTCGCCCCACCTCCATGCACAACACAGCATTTTAACAACAACGCAAATTTGCTGCTATTGACCCAGTTACCTATCTTTGAGCCAGGAAGTCCAGAAAAGGCTGCCATCGTTTATAGAACCCTCGTATTGATCCTCTCAGGGCAAATTTGACCCTTTCCAATTTTATAAATCCCGCCATGTCACTGATCCAGGTCTCCACACTTGGGGGCCTCGCATCCTCCCACTGTAGCAGAATCCTTCGTCGGGCTACTAGGGACACAAAGGCCAGGACACCGGCCTCTTTCGCCTCCTGCACTCCCGGCTCTACCGCAACTCCAACAATCGTGAGTCCCCACCCTGGTTTGACCCTGGATCCAACCACCCTCGACACCGTCCCCGCCACCCCCTTCCAGAATTCTTCCAGTGCTGGGCATGCCCAGAACATATGAGCGTGGTTCTCTGGACTCCCCGAACATCTGGTGCACCTGGCCTCACCCCCAAAGAACCTACTCATCCTAGTCCCGGACATGTGGGCCCGATGCAGCACCTTAAATTGGATGAGGATGGGGCGCTTTTTGGACCGGCTGAGATTCCCGAGGGTGGAGGAGGGACAGGTGGAGGGGCTGGGGGCGCCAGTTGAGCTGGAGGAGCTGGTTAAAGGGATAGGGAACATGCAGTCGGGGAAGGCGCCGGTGCCGGATGGGTTCCCGGTTGAATTTTATAAGGTGTATGCAGACCTGTTGGGCCCCCTGTTGGTTAGGACCTTCAACGAGGCAAGGGAAGAGGGGGCTCTGCCTCTGACGATGACTCGGGTGCTGATTTCCTTGATCCTTAAGTGGGACAAGGATCCCCTGCAGTGTGGGTCATACAGGCCGATCTCACTCTTAAATGTAGACGCCAAGCTGTTGGCGAAGATTTTAGCCACGAGGTTAGAGGACTGTGTGTCGCAGGTTATCCACGAGGATCAAACGGGGTTCGTGGAGGGGAGGCAGCTGAACACTAACATACGGAGGCTCTTGAATGTTATAATGATGCCGGCGGTAGAAGGGGAGACGGAGATAGTGGTGGCGTTGGACGCGGAGAACGCCTTCGATAGGGTTGAGTGGGGGTACTTGTGGGAGGTGCTGGAAAGGTTCGGGTTTGGGGAGTGGTTTGTCAGGTGGGTGAGGCTGTTATATGAGGACCCGGTGGTGAGTGTGGCCACGAATAGGAGGAGGTCGGAGTATTTTTGGTTACACCGAGGGATGAGGCCGGGGTGTCCCTTGTCCCCCCTGCTTTTTGCGCTGGCAATTGAACCCCTGGCCATGGCGCTGAGGGAGTCGAGGAACTGGAGGCGGCTGGTGCAGGGTGGGGAGGAACACCAAGTGTCGCTCTATGCGGATGACTTATTGTTGTATGTGGCGGACCCGGTGGGGGGAATGCCGGAGGTGATGAGGATTCTTAGGGAATTTGGGGATTTCTCAGGGTACAAGCTCAACTTGGGGAAGAGCGGGCTGTTCGTTGTACACCCATTCTTATCCCGAAGGCCTTTTTCAGGCAGGTTGACAGCAGCATTACGGAGTTTGTGTGGGCGCACGGGACCCCAAGGGTGAGAAGGGTGTTCTTGGAACGGGGCAGGGATAGGGGGAGGGCTGGTGCTGCCCAACCTCTGTGGGTATTATTGGGCTGCCACGCAGCTATGGTGCGTAAGTAGGACAGGGAAGGGGCAGCATGGAAGAGGATGGAGATGGCGTCCTGTGTGGGCACGAACCTGGAGGCGCTGGTAACGGCACCGCTGCCGCTCCCTCCAACGAGGTATATCACGAGCCCGGTGGTGGCAGCTACCCTCAAAATTTGGGGGCAATGGAGACGGCACAGGGGGGAGGTGGGGGCATCGATGGGGTCCTCGATACGGGGGAACCACCGGTTTGTCCCGGGGAGAATTGATGGCGGATTCCTGAGTTGGCCCATGGCTGGTGTTAGGAGGTTGAGGGACCTGTTTGTAGACGGGAAGTTTGCGAGCCTGGGTGAGCTGGAAGGGAAGTTCGGGCTCCCCAGGAGAACACCTTTAGGTACATGCAGGTAAGGGCGTTTGTCAGGTGGCAGGTGGCGGAGTTCCCTCTGCTGCTGCTGCGTGGGGTTCAGGACAGGGTGCTCTCGGGGGTGTGGGTTGAAGAGGGGAGGATCTCGGCCACATACCAAGTGATGCAGGAGGTAGACGAAGCCTCGGTGGAGGAGCTGAAGGGTAAATGGGAGGAGGAGCTGGGTGAGGAGATTGAGGAGGGGACGTGGGCTGACGCCCTAGGAAGGGTGAACTCCTCCTCTTCTTGTGCGAGGCTTAGCATTTTATGTCAGGCAGTGGCCAACTTCGGTGGCTACACTCCCTCCTTGTGATCCTAAAGCGACAGCGTGAAGGATCACTCAACGATGTCGTTTCCATCCCCTGACCTCAGTGTGTTCCATGGCTTCTGCACTTTCCTCAACTATGCAGAAAATTTTACCTTACAATATCTATTTGGCGCGATGTCATAAGGGGACATGCATTACCAAATCACAACGGGAACCTCTAACTATCCTTAATAAACTATACTCAACTTACATTCAATCATTCTAACTTCCTATCAATACAACAATAATGGCAGCATTCATGGTTCATTTCTCTGGCTCGGCAGTCGAGCTCAGAGGTACACAATCGTTCAAAAGCACATTTCTTTATTTACAGTACAACAACAACGAAAAAATCCTTTATTACATTTCAAGGGGTTCGGGGGACTGGTGGAAACCGAAGATAGGGGATCTCATCCTATATACCATCGAGGTACGAGAGCGGTAGGCTCTCCTTCGCCATTTCCTTATCCGACAGGTCTGCACTATGATGCAGATTATTGCTATCGCCAAGAGTGATTCCACTACGTATGACAAGGAGTAGACAATTCATAAATTTGGTACACCAGGTCGGGTTACTGCTACTTGTTACTGGGCTTTGAGTGGTCTGAGGAAGTGAAACATTAACGGCCGGTGGAGTGGGGATAAGGGGGTTCGCGTCCGCGCGCAACCACATGGATTCCATAATCCATAGTACAACAACAACTGGGGTCTTCATCTTTCTTTTCTTTTCTTCCGGTGTCTTCTCTGGGTCTTCTGGGATTCTGTTGGATCAAGCATAGTGTCTGTCACCATCTTGTTTAACATCTCGGATCCTCACGGTAGCATGGTGGTTAGCATCAATGCTTCACAGCTCCAGGGTCCCAGGTTCGATTCCCGGCTGGGTCACTGTCTGTGTGGAGTCTGCACGTCCTCCCCGTGTGTGCGTGGGTTTCCTCCGGGTGCTCTGGTTTCCTCCCACAGTCCAAAGATGTGCGGGTTAGGTGGATTGGCCATGCTAAATTGCCCGTAGTGTAAGGTTAATGGGGGGATTGTTGGGTTACGGGTATACGGGTTACGTGGGTTTAAGTAGGGTGATCATTGCTCGGCACAACATCGAGGGCCGAAGGGCCTGTTCTGTGCTGTACTGTTCTAAGTCTAAGTATTACTGTCTGTCTGTCCTGTACTGCCAAATACCCTTTATGAATGGTCACTCTCTGTGACTCCCATATGTTCTGGGCATGCCCAGTGCTGGGGGAATTTTGGAAGGGCGTAGCAAGGACGGTGTTGAGGGTGGTAGGATCCAGGGTCAAACCGGGCTGGGGGCTTGCAATATTTGGGGTTGCAGAGGAGCCGGGAGTGCAGGAGGCGAAAGAGGCCGGCATTCTGGCCTTTGCGTCCCTCGTAGCTCGGCGGGGGATTATTCTTCAGTGGAAGGATGCGAGGCCCCCAAGCGTGGAGGCCTGGGTCAACGATATGGCGGGGTTTATTAAATTGGAGAGGGTGAAATTTGCCCTGAGGGGATCAGTGCAGGGGTTCTTCAGGACGTGGCAGCCATTCCTAGAGTTCCTGGCAGAACGGTAGAACAAAGCCAGCAGCAGCAGCAACCCGGGGGAGAGGGTGGGGAGGGGGGGGGGGGGGCTGAAGGGACATGTATATATGTTCTTTGTTTATGACATGCGTTAATTTATTTCTTCTTTTTTGTATACATGGGGGGGGGGGTTTGTTCTTTCTGTTCTTAGTATTTTCTGTTGTTGATATTTTGTGAAAATTTGAATAAAAATAATTTTTTTAAAAAAGGCAGTACTCCAACGCCAGAGGGGTTATCTATTGGACAGGGGGTTAAACCCAGACTCAACGTGCCTGTTCAAGCGAACATTAAATTCACCCAGACGCATTTTGATAAAAAAACAGGGAACCTCATCCGGTCTAACAGCACCAAAATCAGATTAACTCACCAGTCAACACATTCGCACTTGCACGATCTTCCAGTCTTTTATCCCGCTGCTGTGTTTGCCGACATAATGACAACAAGAACACTCAATGCGAAATACTTTGGGTGTAATGTAACTAAAAAAAATATCCTGGGCGGGACAAGCAGCAGGAACGGTCCCGTTATCTAATGACACTGGTGGGGAATGCCCTCCCGAGGCCACACTCAGCGACACTTCTTGCACGGAGAAGCTCTGGCGAGCGGAACTCCCCAGTGAAGGATGAGACCGGTACGCCATTTTTAAATGGCCCCCTGATCTCTCAACCCCTGACGCGACCCCCGGATTCCCTACCAATGCCCCAACTCACCTATAAGAGTGTCACCCCTTCCTGCATCCCACCTCACATGGGCAGGGCACTCCTGGCCTCACCCCGGTGTGGACAAAATGCCAGCCTGGTAACCTGGCAGTGCCACCTGGGCACCCTGGAAGCTGGCACTTGCGTGGGACAGCCAGAGGTGGCAGTGCCAAAGTGCCTGGGTGGCACCAGAAGTGCCAGGGTGCCACCCTCACCCCCCCATCCCCTTTTGTGGGGACCAGTACTGAACGGTGCCTGGCAGGAGTCTCTTCAGCGAGGCCGATAGACACCGGGTGTCTGTTAGATTTAGCAGCAGCACAGCTAAGCGGGTTCTTAAACCCCATGGATCGCATGTGGCCGAACGCTACCAGCTCCAAGTACTTTCAGTTGCACAGAGGAAAGAGGCAGCGGCACCCGTTGTCCCTGCTTCTGTTCTTACTGCCCATTGAGTCACACGCCATTTCTCTTAGATTGGCAGAGTGGTGGACGGGCATTCGAAGATGGAGCAGGGAGCACAGAGTTTCACTCTATCCAGATGTCCTGCTCCTCTATGTTTCGTACCATCTGGCCAGCATGTGGAAGATAACAGACTCCTTAAAGAATTTTGTACCTTCTCAGGTTACAAATCCAACCTGGGGACTTCCTATTCTACCACTGGGTGACGAATGCAGAAAGGGGAGAAGGTGGCTGGAGAGGCCAGAGATGGAATGGGTCCAAATGGAGGAAGCCTCCTGCTC